>NW_028278531.1:0-300000 GCF_059751315.1 Micrasema longulum | reverse complement strand
TTCTCGTCGGATATCACGCTGCTGGTTTGTTTATTTCGAAATTCTTGTAATAATGAACAGACTTTAGGCTTATGACCTGTCATTGGCTGGTTTAAGTAGCCACTTCACACACTGTGTAACGTTCACCATTCTGCCTATGTTTCAACATCCGAATTTCCTCAACTCTTCCATCTGTTAACTTTTGTGAAATAAGAGCTGAAACTTTTATCATGTGAAAATAAAAGAAAAAAAAATCATTCCCAAAACTTTTTGCCACTGAGAATTTAAGAATCCTGTTCTGCGTAGTTACTAAATCTCATTAGATGGGTTGGTTGTTATTTATTTTATTGTTGTTTTAACAGAAAAGCCTCCAGCTGCCCCTAGAGCCACCTTCATACCAGAAGATCAGTGGGTAGAACTCGGCCAACCAGCGAGACTATACTGCGAAGCATTTGTCGGTAAGAATTTATTTATCATACTTATT
Source organism: Micrasema longulum (assembly GCF_059751315.1). Lineage (NCBI taxonomy): Eukaryota > Metazoa > Arthropoda > Insecta > Trichoptera > Brachycentridae > Micrasema > Micrasema longulum. The sequence continues at coordinate 299,537 of NW_028278531.1, read as the reverse complement.
CAACCCCTGCTTTGATGTCACATGTGTCTACATATAATACGGGACATTATATATCTCTCCCGTTTTCCTAATTCTTACTAAAAATATATTTTTATGTATGTTTTTTTATGCAAATGCTGGGTAAAATAATGAAAAAAAATTTTTTCAGTTTTTATTTCATATTTTTTTGTTTATGTGGACAATATGCTACATCGGGCATTAAAAGGTTAAAAAATACAAAAATGTAAGGAAAACCAGAAATAAAGATTCTTATGAACATCTTTTTATACAGGTGTTCACTAAACCCTGTCAAATCCGAAACCACGATGATCAGTATGAGCAAGAAGACATATTGGCAAATTGAAATAATTTTTTAGAACGAATAAAATTTTGAAAAATAATATATCAAAAAAAGCAAATGGTTGCTTACTTCTGCAGGGGAAAAACGAGGAGGAGGGAGGGGAGAGTCTGATACTGCGCCGCGCTCCCTCCACTTCTCCCCTGTGGAGTAAGCAACCATTTGTATTTTTTAAATATTTTTTTTTTTATACTTTTCTTTGTTCTAAATATTTTTTAAATATGCTAATATGTCTTCTTGCCCGTACTGATCATCGTGGTTTCGGATGTGACAGGGTTTAAAGAACACCCTGCATAGTAATGAAAGTTTCGGAAACAATTATAACTTCAAATCTTAAAAAAAAAAACGAAATCACCCCTTGGACTTAAGTAAATTACATTTTTGACAGAATACGTGCAACTAACTGACTTTTTGTTTAAAATTTTATCGAAAAATTTTACCCTGCTGGAGAATTTTTCAAATAAATTATAATGGTTGGTATGTATACTAATCGCCGAATGATAAACATGTTTGAAATCACTTTTATACACCGATAATCGATATGTAGCAGATCGTCTACATTGAGCATTCTAGATTGTAGGGTTGAAATAATGAAGTCGGATTTTGCTTATTTTTTTTTGTGTTAATTTAATGTATTTTAAATACCTGTATTTTTAAATATGTCACCTGTTTTACTTATGTAACACGACATTACAGCACTGTTTCCAGGGGGATATTTCAGCGGTCCTTTAAGAGTTAAAAGATTTTGTCATTTGGCACAGGGCCTACTGATTCAAATATTAAAATGCTTGTAACTATAGTCCTTAAAATGTAACATGATTAGAATGACAGTTGTCAGAAAAAGTGACGACATAACTTTGTAGTAACGTCAAAGGAGTTGTTTATATTGACACACGTAAAATCATTTGTATCTGGCGTGTTAATTTTTTTTTTTATACAATTCTTGAAACATAAATCAACATTAAAATATAAAATCAGCTTTAAAACTAAAAGAAACCTATTCTATATTACCTTCTCTTAAATGTTCTTTATCTCTGTTGTAATATGTTAATATAAACAGCTCCCCAGGGAGTTGAATCCAGTCTTTGTCTACGAAAATTTGGACAAACTCAAAATATTGTTGATAAATTACCTGGTCCATGAAGAAGTGTACAAATTGAAAAAATAACATTTTCAGGCGTTGCCTAGTATGTAGGTAAAATAATTCAATTAGATTAATCTCACCCGCATAAATAAAGGTTTCAGCTCTTTAACTTCACAAACATCAACAGATGAAAGAATTGAAGGAATATAGATGTTCAAATATGGGCAGAATGGTGAATGTTACACAGTGTGTAAAGTGGCCACTTAAACCAGCCATTGACAGGTCGTAAGCCCTTTAGATGTCTAGACTTCTATATTACCTTCTCTCAAATGTTCTTTATCTCTGTTGTAATATGTTAATAAAAGAAACCTAATTTTTAACGACGTTCTTACAAGGTTACATCATTTTGCAAAAACGTTAGAGATGGGACAAATTGATCAATGTGAATCGATCGAATAAAAAAAATAGTTCATTTGATGTTGTTCATGAAAAAAGTATAAATGTCTCATTTTTTGGTGAATAATTGTTTAAACACACTATAATAGGCTTGTTTTTGCGTTTTTTATAACAATTTTCGGAAACAGAGTTTCATGATTGCATGAAATAACTGATAAAATCGATTTTATCAGTGATCAGTAATTTCCCATCACTAATGAAATTAGTTTGACAGCTGTCATTCTAATCATGCTATATTTTAAGGACTATAATGAATGTTTTAAAAGTTTGTTACGAATTAATTTTAGTAAATATTAGTAGGTACTTTTTATTTACACTTACTGGCTTTTCTATATCTAGGTTCGTAGGTTTTCACGGCCTTCAGAATACAGATAGTGTTTTTCTGGGTTATTATGCCGTGTTTGTGGGCTTTGTATTGCCGACGTTTCGGAGCACATTGCAGTGTCCATCTTCAGGGCTGAATGTATGAGTGTAGTTTTTAGTGTGTTTAATTGTGAGGAATTTGTACCGTGTCGCAGTCGGGCAATGTATGTGGTTAAGTGTGTGGAGTTTGTACCGTGGGCTTTGGAAGCACCGGGTACCATGAGGTTCGTAGTCGTAACCCATCATCCCTGTTTATGTTATTAGGATGCTTGTATATTTCTATGGCTTCCTTTATTAAACGGGCTTGATGATTTTTGGGCTTTCCAAGGACATTTGGCTCAAATGAGAAATTATGCCCTGTTTCTATGTAGTGCTCTGCAAGAGCTGATTTATCCGGGTATCCCAACTTGCATGCACTCGAGTGCATGCAAGCAAGAGGAAGCAAAGGAAGTGTGCCAGGACAGAGTGGTGTGGCGTTCTATCCTCTCTGCCTACCCCTCCGGGGAAATGGCGTGATGGTTAGTTAGTTAGTTAGTTACCTACCTAAATAATAGCGTAATTCAAAACCGTCTCTAAATCGTGCAAAAACAGATTTCAATTATACTACTTCACACCACAAACTCAGCATTCTCCATTGAGTTGGATTGGACATTGAGCATAATTACAAATCTAACAATTATTTTTTCAATGTTTTTCGCAAGTAACTCTTTCAATGGAGATTTCTAATATTGCTTCTGATGCCCTTATGTATTTTCTTTTTTGGGTGATCCCGTGTAAGTTGGATTCGTTCCGACGTTTCGCCTTCCGTTGCAAGAGCCATCTTCAGGGTAAACTTTGTATTTTGTCGAAAAAATATGTGTTTATGTCTCATGATATGCACTGAAATATTTTACAACATGCACAGTTTATGGGATGCGACAACCACCGGCTCTAAAAGCGCATGTTTAGAACCGGGGCTTGCCATATCCCATAGCAATTGTGAAATATTTCCTGAATTCTCAATCATAATAATACTCATGCAGAATTTTATACATTCCTTTAAGATCTGTTGATCTCCGCTGCTCTGAAGCCTATCCTTACATCGAATTCTACATAAAAATGCAGTACCTTAGTGAACCCTTGAACCTGTTGCAATTGCACAGAAATCTTTAAACCAAGTAATTAAAAAAAAAAACTTGGATACGTTTCGTTATCCAAGTGACTTGCTCTTCAAAGAATTCAGAGTACTGAATATTATTCAACAGTATATATTGAGAACGGTAGTGGTTACACACATAAATAGAGACAATTACCCGAGCGTCAACCACAACCATAATACAAGATACTCCAATAGGGCTCTGATACTAAGTGAAGGGGTCAACACTGTTCTGGCATCAAGACAACACTATCACGTAGGCAAAAATGTCTATAACCTTTTGCCAGAATCGTGGAAAGACGGGATTGTTGTCAAGTTGCGGAAGGTGTTGACCTCGCTTTTTCATGACATTGGTCGTAGGGAGTCAAAAAAGTTGATGCATGCCACGGATTGGAGATTCTTACTAGATGTCGAAAATAAAATATATAAATAAGGAATAATTTAAAAAAATATATTTATAGATGGCAACCATGAATTTTCGCATAAATAAATTGTCCAGGTTTTTATGAATGTATGTATGTGTATGCGCATGGGTGTATGTATGTGTGTGTGTATATATGTGTGTATATATATATGTGTGTATATATGTGTATGTATATGTATCAAAATGTGTATACGAATAAGTTTATATTTTATTTGTCTATGCTCTCTATTAATTTGTTAACTTTTATAATATATTAAAATGTAATTGCCTAGCTTGGAACGGGGTATGTACCCTTGTTAGCTGGGCAAAGTGAACATAAAATTGTATTTTGATAAATAGTGTAAATAAATAAATTTAAAAAACCTTCATGCATTCTTTCCAACGCGTACATATATTAATATTCTGATTTTTTTTTATTAATTATTATTTATTTTTTTATTATAAAAAAAATATTAAAATTAATATTTTTTTATTTTTAGGTAGGATAAATTTACCCGATGCATCGAGTGATGTGTCTTGGAAAAGAGTTCATCCGGAGGCGACCAAACCGCGGCGCCCAGTAAGGTTGCAGCAGGACAAAGTCATAAGGTATTGTTGAAAGTTAATGCTGAAATTATTGTGAAATAAGTTATATTTGCTATGAGACTGCGTCTAATTGCATTGGGTACGATCAGTGATATTTTGGCAGAAAAAAAAGCTGGAGTTTGCCTAATTCTGATCATGAACTTAAATGTTGTGATATGCTATTTATTGACAATTCTTGATGAAATAATGTTTGCAATAATTAAACAATATAAATTGATTACAAATTATAACTTACATACTATTAAAATATAAGTTATTACCTAATGCAACTACCGCAAATTTAGCATCCTCTAATTATTATTAACCAAGCGATATACGTAGCTTTATTCTATACTATTTTAATACAATACTTGTTCAAAAGTTTATTAAGAAATGCCACAATGACATTCAGCAGATATTTCCATTATGATTGAAATGTCAACACTGAGCACTGGCCGATTCCTTTTAAAATGAATAATGCCAAATACGTCCACTTCGATCGCCACATCTATGTGATACATATGTCAACAGTATCATATCAAAGAAAAATTGTCCTTCGAAAATAATGTTCAAAATACTAGTTTCCAAATAGAGAATCTCCAAATAATATTTGTAATCTGCAAGCTTCTTTTAGTACTAAAAAATCTGACTCGGTTAAAGATGTAAATGTAAAATATAGTGCACATTTTTGTATGGAAGAATAATAAGCTGAGGTAATCAATCGGCTAGTTTCATTGTTCATTGAGAACGGGCGGGACGCTGGGCGCACTACATAGATATTTGTTGGTCGTGGTGATTTATAATAAATTACAATTTTTTTTTTTTTTTTCCCATAAACATTGTTACCATAAAACATTATCGAAAGTCAAATATAATGGTAAGCTGTGCATAATCGCTTATTTTGACGATTCGCCCCTACCCTGTATACCGCTGGGTGCGGAAAGAGGAAATGTTAATGATTAAAAAAATAAATTGTTGAAAAATCATTTTTTTGTTTCCAGGGAAGATGAGCAGATTCTGGGGGCCTACTTGATTATTCCTCAGATGAGATCAGAAGATTACGGTCAGTACGAGTGCATAGTAAGCAACGCTGATTCCTACATCAATATGTCCATTTGGCTGCATCATAAAGGTATGTTAGTATACAGTGTTTTCAGGGCCAGACTGCGAAAATTTAGAGGAACATTCCTCATAGTAAGCTTTAAAAAAAATCCTTAATTTTTTTTTCCAAAAAGTATTTTTTAAAATTATTTTTTAATAATCTCAAAATGGAGTGAATCTTTAATTTCTCGGACTAGCATCCCTTCTGCAAACCCCTACTTCTCCCCTACAAAAAAAAATTGAGATAAAAACGTATTTGACCAACGAAGCGATACCCACCAGACGCGGACAAGGGAAGCGGCTGGGTACAATAGGAGTAGGGGTTTGTGGAGAGACTGCTGGTCCGAGAAATTAAGGATTTACTCCATTTTGAGATTACATATTTTTGTTTTTTTTTTAATTGACTTATTAGAAAAATTTTATTAGGATTTTTTTAAAGCTTACCATGAGGAATGTTCCTCTGAAGTTTCGTAGTCTGGCCCTGAAAAACCGTGTATAGTGTATATTTATTCTTATTTATTCAACACCTTTGTTTGTCCTTATTAGGAAACTTATGGCGGCCTCCGTGGTGTAGTGGTCAAGACGCTTGACTCACGCACGGAAGGTTCCGGGTTCGATTCCCGGTGAGAACACAAAAATTTAAAAAATGTGATTTTTCTCAAGCCTGGGTGCTCTGTGATGTAATTCACCACTGTAATTAGGCCTCCTGGCCTGTTGTGGTGCAAAAAAAAAAAAAAAATGTAATGTAAAAATGTAATCACGATGAAAATAATCTCGCTCCGAAACGATCAATAAAACTCTCTTAGGAAAAAAACATAGTTAGGAAATGGTGAAGACGCAAATCTGCAAATTCCGTATTTTATTTTCAATAAAAACTTTTCAAAATACAAACTGTGGCGAATCCTTACATCTGTCTATCTATCTAGAAAGGAGATCACCCAGCCTTTATACATTTTTGGGCTAATTTTGAAAGTGACGGGCATCTAAATTAAATTTGATATTATAATAAAAATAATATAAAATAAACCCTTTTTATTATTTGACTAAAATTCTAAATCAAGTCTGTGATAATTCCAATTCAAACTCAAAACATCTATTCAATCTAGCGAATCCAGTCCCGGCATGTCCGTTTACGAACATATATAATGCGTATACAGGCATAGATAAAGCTTTCTCAGGCAGACAAGCTATTGCGCATTATTACTGCTCCTGCCATAATGGCAGAAGAACTATTGGGTGCTGCTCCCATGTGATGTGAATAGTATGGTACATGGGGTTTGCGAGGCACCCGCCTGCCATAAACATGAAAATATTCAATACAATGATTATTTTTATTTTCTCCCTGACGGCATGTTTATGTATTATATGTCAATGGTCCCACGCGTATCATTTGGCTAGAGAACATCCAATAAGAGCTAAAAATCCCCCAAAAGGAAAATATCATTTTTGACAAAATTGTAGATGTACTTTATATTATTTTGAATTTTAATCAATGTTTGTTGTATTTTTCTTCAGTTGAAGATGCGGGCGTTCAGAACAATCCGGTCCCCTGGCGCTCCTTGTGTTTTATGGCCATCGGAATAATTCTGGCAATGTTGACGGGTATCGCTCTGTATACAAGATTTGGTTTGAAAGTTCTGCTGAAATGTAGGAACGCTAGCCACTCGCCCAATACAGGTAATTATCATTTGTTTTTATATTGATATTTAAAAATGAGTTACGAGTGTAAACTAATCATTCTCAAGTATGGGTCATATGTTTCCATCATTCTCCATAGTTTTTTTACACCAAAAAAATGATTATTTCTGACTAATTCGGGTTTACTTCATTCATTACACATATCGCCAAAACATCAAAACCAACAAACACAGTATTTTATAGGAGAATACGTCTTTCTCTCAATTAACAAGGATTATTTATTTTGTTGATATCAATAAAATAAATATTCAAAACAAAGCTTGATTATCAAAGAATACTCCTTAATAATACAGGACATGGGTGGTTCATTGTGCGCTGGAGCCTTCCATGGGGGCGGTAGCGGGTCCATAGGCAAATGGGGGGCATTATAGCAGTCAATGGGGGCGGCCGTGGCAATGAAAATGAAATATTTTGAAATTTTTAACTGTCCAACGGCGATATAATATTATTCTTTGGAACCCGAACCTAATTGGTGACAAATTATTGCAATTTGGTAAGCAAAGATACGATTCATGCAATCAAGCATGTTTGACAAAAATATGGTTAACCTGACATTAACAAATTATCAAAACTCCAATTTCAAACACACATTTTTTTACTAAATTAATTTGATGGTATTTTTAATTTCTACTTTGTGATTCTTAATAGATTGATAAAATATATATTTCATTTATTTAATTGTAAAAGTACACATGAATAAAAATTAAGATACATAAAAAAGGAATATATCCAATAAATAAAAAAACCTCACCAAGCCACTTTTTGTGGCTTGTTGGTAAGGTTTATCTTTATAAATATTAATCATACTTAAAAATAAATATCTTTACATAAACTATTTCAGTCAAAATAAGGAGCAGTAGTTTAACTGTATCCGCTTAGTGATGAAAGTAGGTTAAATGCTGTCGAAATGCGATCCCTCAGACGAATGTGTGGTAAAACGATGTATGACAAATGTCGAGATCCGTGAACTATGTAAGGCTGAGACATGCTTTATCGACAGAACCAAGAAAGGGGTGCTGCGTTGGTTTGGACATGTAGAGCGAATGGACAGCGACAGAATGGCTAAAAGGATCTACGATGCGAATGTCGATGGATGCAGAAAACAAGGAAGACCGAGAAAGACATGGCACGATCAAGTCCATCAAATACTTGAAGATGGACATGTCTAGAGTAGGAATAATCGATGTGCGTGCGTGAGAAGATGTATGAATGTAGAGGAAGCGAAGTCTGTATGCAAAGACAGAGTGATGTGGCATTCTATCCTCTCTGCCTACCCCTACGGAGAAACGGCGTGATGGTTTGCTTGGTCGAAAAAATAAAAAAAAGAATGAGAAAAACAAATGCTTATATCATGGAAAAAATTAGATACATGTAAATCAAATTTGAACACATAATTTATAGAACATTAATGTAAAAACTCTTGAATTAGAAGCCAATTTCTAATTTTATTCTAATTACTAATTTTAGGGATCACTAAACCATCATTTTACGTAAAGCGAGTGTTGTGATTATGATTTTGATCAATTAAAAAAATATTAGAATTATACTGCTCTAAAATGATGCAGAACCACAAAATTCCTTGAGCCGACAGCAACTAGAATAACGTTCAACAATATTTGGTATAACAATTATTACAATTCACCAATACCTAGACTACACCGGCTAGGTAACGAGTATGGTGAAGTTGATATATTTCCTCTGTCTTTATATAAATATAGGTTAAGTATTCAAAAGGTTATAAATTCATTTGTATAAAATTTCTTAATATTGTTCTATATTTACTTTTTTTTTTCTCATGTATCTCTATAATAATGTATAAACTTATATGTATGTATATGTATGTGTGTATGTTTTCATATGTAAATTTATGAAATATTTTTCTATGTACCCTATACCTATGTTGGTACATTTCCTTATTTTTACTTATTATTGTATCTTTTAGTTTTTTTTTTTTTTTTTTTAAATAAAATATTTGCGTTCTTATGATTTACCCAAATATTTAATTTTTGAGGGCCATTTTCAACGAGTTGTAAATAACTCACTATTAGAAAATGGGAATCGAGTTGGGGTAGAGTGGGATTCGAACCACGGACCTTTGGTCTGTTAGTCCGAGACACTAGCCACAGGACCACAACCCGATTTTAACATTTTCTTATGTTATCTTTAATTTTAACTAAATTTACATACTTATGTTTCACTGCTGCACTTGAATGTAATTCCTAATATATGTTAAAGCCCGTAGGGCGTGTAAATGAATAAATAAATCAATAACTATTTATTCTGTTATGGGAGAGGGGACATTGAATTTTTTTTTTCTTGTAAAGGGGACGGTGGTCCAGAAACGGTTCCTATGATATCCCATAAAATATTGCTCCTGTCGGTAACGATGTTTCTGCAATCATGGCTTGATGTGCACATTGAGAGTATTCAGACCTCTTTTCTTTTCTAAAGTCTCAACGTGTTTACTCTTACGAGGCTCGATCATATGAATTTTTATTTTTCAGATGACAAGGAGTACGATGTCCTTGTATTGTACACTTCCGAGGATGCCGCTTTGACCCTCGAAGTTCTGATACCAACTCTGCAGAATAAGTACGCATACAAGTGTATCAACTGCCAGTTGCCCAAGGATACCACCAATTGTAAGTCAGTCATTTTACCAATGCAATAAAATTTTTTGCAATATCATCAATCTGATACAAACAGATTGACATACCACAGAGCCATAGATTCAAAGGGGTTCTTCTTTGTAACCCATGTTCGAGCCTAAACAAGATGCTCGTCGTTGAGGCCACAGTCTCAGGCTGGAGAAAACCAGATTCAATCTAAATCTTCGGAAGCTTTTCCTGAGCAAAAGGGTTGTTGATGGTTGGAATAAGCTGCCACAAGTGCTGACCTCAACGTGTGTACAATGAAAGCATCCACCCCTTTCCCGAAACTGTTCATATAGACTTGAGCCTTTCTTCTGTTTCGCATATCAATATCAATTTTTTTAAACTAATTAAGCGAAAATTTAATATTTCTTTACAATCAAACCGTGAAAATAACAAAACCAATAAACTTTAAAAACTTTCATTGTACCCCTCACTGCAGTATTGTCAGTTTGTGATCAATCAAATACACATGGTCAGCACAATCACCTTTTTCTAATTTTTCAGTAATGACAGTGCAGGAATACAGTGTTAGTTCCAAATTGAGACCCAACGTGTGTACTCTCAATGGGTTCGAAAATGGACTAGATTTGTTTTGGGAAAGTCAGAGTGCGCCAACAACTTACATTAGCTAAAATAGATTTAAGCATATCAGCTTTAAGCTGTTCGCTTAAAATTAATGTAACCATAATAATAAGTAAAACTTATATTTTTTTTAGAGTGCCTCCAAGGTGAACATGTATTCCTCTACTGTCCTATACACAATAGATTCACTCACTTTCTTCTTGAATTGTCCAAACACTCTCGCTTCTGTTCTAACATAACAATCCTACTTAATTCAAAGGATTTATTACTCCATTTATAACTCTTAAAATCTCTTTAAAAAACTGGTAAATAATGATACGACCGAGTTGTCATTGACTATATTTTAGTAACAGATACAACCTTTAGATCATTTACCCAAACTTACTGGTTTTGTATAAATATATTGATTTTTGAACCTGTCTCTGGTAATTCCAAATTGGCATTGGTTGACTTTTTTCAAAAACGAAATAAATTACATATATAGATGATAGCATCTGTTGGAAATGATGTAAATAAAAATACTAAATTTATCATTCCACTACCTCAATGATTAGATTGGATTTTTTCTATCCAGGGTCCAACATAGTGGGTCGTCTGTCATCCATGAGCCGCAGTGTCCTGGCTGTACTGTCTCCCGATGGGATGAATCCGGAGCAACTCACCGCCTCCCTGACGCAATTACACCGACTCACTACAAATCCCGTTGTGGTGCTTCTTCAGGTAATTATCCCATTTAAAGCTGTAGATGAAAACGGAGACTGGCATTCTAGATACAACTGCTAGCCATATAATATGTCGTTGGGTAATCACAACAACTAGGTAACTTCGTGGGTAGAGGGTCTTTAATCCGCTGTTGAGAAAAGCTGATGTTTTCAAAATATGATAGTTTACATAGCTGCCATCGAAATGCTGATTTTGAAGTCACCTAGTTGCAGTAATTACCTCGCGATGTAATAGCCCCGCGTGTCCAGGCGGATGAAAAAAAATCAAAATCCTGGACGAATGTTTTAGATTCAATGGCTCCTCTCAAGTAAAACTCTTGAAAAAGGAAATCGAATGGAAGTAAGTCCACCTCGCTGTGTAGTGTTTTGGTGCATTCGCCTACCATGGGTGGACGTAAAATATTGATTTAAAAGCTTGCAATATATTATTGGTCCTGGACTGGAACCTTAATTGCTGGATCACCTTTTTATTATTATTATTATGGATAACCTATAAAGTGCCATTTACCTAATATCATACCTCAAGGGTGCTTTAAAAAGTGATTATATAAAGAAATAAATTAAATTTTAACGTTTTAAATTTGTAATTTAAGAAAAACAATGTACTTTGTCATCACATGCTAAGGATTTATTCAAATGATTTAGATAGAGAACAAGAGGGTTTGAAGTTTTTTCCAAAACATTATTTTACTGTCACAGTCTCGCACCTCCGCTGGGAGAGCATTCCATGCTGTAGGGTCGGCGACCGCAAATGCGAGTTCGTCGAATTTAGTTCGCTGTTTGCGTAGAGGTATAATAACTTTTCGTCTCAACGTAGATGTAGCTGATCTAAGCGTAAGACGTCTGTCGGCTAGTTCATCTGGAATGCAGAGTTCCCTTGCCTTCATATAACAGATGATCGAAATACGCTGCATCTGATATGCATCTGATTCACCACTGGGCGTGAAAAGGGGGATGGTGATGATTGATTTCATTACCTGTCTCACTAGTTGAGGCAGGAATAAAATTCATGAAATTACATTTTTAAAATTGCAATCATTATTGATTCTTTAAATCCTCGTTTTATCATTACAGGGTTACGATAAGGTTCGACCGACCCCGAAAGACAGCAACGGCGAGAACCTCCACTCGGTGCTGAAGAAGACGCGCCTGGTCCCGTGGAGGCAGTTGGAGGACAAGAACTTCTGGGTCGGTTTGCAGCTGTCGCTCCCGCCGCCCTCGTCCGCGCGCTATTCCGGACCCAGTTCTGCCAAGGTCCTCACTCCGCAGACTTCCGTGGAGCTGCAGGTCATCCAAACACCCCCCAAGACTGACGACCTTGTCTAGCCGATCAATCGCAACTCGTTCGACCACTGGCAGCTCTAGTATGAATAAGTAATCACTCCAATATCTGAACATATGATGCGTCTTAAAACAAACTCTACTCTTTCATTTTGAGTAATATGCAATAAATGTTTCTTTAGTACTTTTCCCAGACTGCAAAAATAATTTATTATTTAAGTTAATAATTGTTCTATTTTATTGCAATTAATCTGTAAATTATTGACTTATTTTAAATTAATATATGGTCTTGGTAAGCTTTTTGTTCTGTAACATAAAGGTGACTGTCGTTGTTGTTGTGAAACTAAACACATTGAGTCAAAAATGTACAAAATACCGCCATTTATTCTCCGAAACCTTTTCAGCTGTCAATAGTATTTTTGTTTTTCTACGCATCACCATATCCAACTCAATTCAGACCAACGATGGAGATTGCCAACTTTATCACATGTCTCATATTTATGTAATTCCGAGCAAGAAAACTTGTAGCTAATTTTTACGTCATTACATGTTTTACTTTGAAAATTTGTCTGTGGCATGTGCAATGAGTACTATGCAATAAATATGTGTTATGCACATTTTACTGGGCGTACACGTTTTAGATTTTTAGTAAAAAAAATTGTGTGATTGTATTTCAATCGCATCGTCTTAAAAATGTAATGGTGCCTTTTTGAAATTTCACATTGTTCGAGTCCTCATTTATTGCAGACAGATATTTTGACATAAAATCGACTGAATCATGTTCTTACAATTATTATTCACATTCTTGCGAGTACTTTGTATTTTTAATCCAATTAATTTATACTAAAGCTATCAGTTGCCGATACTCCGTTTTTTAAGTGTTTCTTTGCGTGTGCTATGACAGCGTCCAAATATTTGAATTCATACAACAAAATTATTTTTCTTCAATACTATCACTAATGTAAATACTGAACATAATATTTTATGTTCAACCGTCAAATGGATGAATTGATTTGACGTTCAAAAAGCTAAAACATTTATCGGTTTATTGACTTCCGATTGTTTTAACCAATACTTAAATAATATATTATATAATATTATGTTGATGATCCGAAAAATATTATTAATCCAGTATTGCTCATTCCGAATTGTCAGTAATCCAACATAAGATCACTATACAACAGATTTTTGTCGCATATTGAATACATTCCACAACATAAAGTAAAATGGAAGATAGATAAAATCCATGTTTGCTACAAAAACAGAGGTCACTCTCAATTTTGTCCATCATTTGATATCAAAATCGTTCTTTAACATAATTTTTTTCTATAGATATTTAATTTCACGCACATATACATCACAGATATGTTTAATATTATTTAAATTATAAACAAACATGGAATTGCAATTTAAAAAATATTCTTTACATCAGTATCATATTTATTTTGACAATTCGGTCACAACTCTACCCAAAGAGTTCTATGTAAATATATTTGTATGTAGTTTTAGCTCATTTAAAAGTGTGCAACTCATTTTAGGATTTTAAGTATTGAAAATCAAATATATGTTGACATTTATTTTTCTATCTCGTCAAACTATTCTTTTGTAAATAAATATTATTTCTTGAAATATTTAGCATAATCTCGCAACTACTTTATCTAGCTTAAGTTAAGTTACGAAGGCATATTTCTCTGGGACGTTTAATGTTACGAACTACCAGTCGTTAGGTACTAAGTTATAATGGAAATTATGTAATTTGGCCATTTTACTGAGAGGCCATAATATAAAGCTGATATTTATAATCTAAATCATTATTATCGACTCCTGTATTTGACCGAATTATTTTAAATTTTAGCGTGACTGATAGAAATAAATTTGGATAAATATTTTAGATTTTTTTTTTGTTTTGGCGGCGTGATCACTTTTAATTATCTTGCAACATTTATATCAACTTATCATAAATGAACTCTCATTTTGAGTTATAATTATTCAAAATGTTTTCCATTTATCATCATTCCACCCTTATCTGTATTTAATCGGTGCACATATCGCTGCTTAACTTAATTATTGGTTCTTCTTCTTCAGCCTTGTTCTCTCCACTGCTGGATAAAGGCCTCTTCCAAACGTTTCCACTCCTTTCTGTTCCCCGCTTTTTCCATCCATACTCTTCCAGCTATCGAGGTGATGTCATCAGCCCATCTTTTTTACGACCTTCCAACACCTCTTTTGTTTAACCACGGCCTTTACTTTATTATTCTGGTTGCATTTGTTTAATGGAAGCAATATCAATCTTCAATTTGTTACTGTTACTAGTCGAGGTAACTTGCGAATTTCGCATTAACCAAACCTAACCTTTATGATAAATTGAGTTTTTCTGCTGACATTTCTTGGTGGAACTGCATTTTAATTATAATAGTAAAAATTTGTACTGGTGTCCAGACCAGTCTGACAATGTCGGTGACTGGTGAAAATAATAAATAAAAGAGAAACCTAAATTCGTTTTTTTTGTATTCTTTTCCTGATGTAAACTTCTCTGATCATATTGTATAGATTGTAAATATTTCCAAACCAAATTACACTGTGACATCTGGAGATGCAAATTCTTATCTCTTGACGGTGTACTTTTTCACAAAGCAAATGTTCTTTTAATCATTTTCCTTTCAGTTCTAATGATCTTTATCTTTATGAATGTATCTTTCCCATATAGATTATGTCATGCTTTGATTACTCTACTATATTATACTGTATAAATGTTGCATTATAATTATCTGTGAATAATTGTAAAAAATACTTATTGAAATTCAAAATTGGTGCTTAGTATTAGTTTGTCCAATGGGGACCAATTCGATGTGCTGTTTATTTGTTTAATATTATTATGTTGGTTAAAGATTTAGTCAAATCTCTTATTTATGGATCTTGATTCCGTATTGTATTGGATACTCGTAATAATTATATATTAATCTAGTTTATAATTTAAGCCTATATGTATGTATTCTGTATTTAAAAACTGTTACACTTACTGTTACATTTGTGTCCACAACACTATAATTCATTGTAATTACATTAGTCCCATATAATTTTCCTACAAATGTTTCATTTCTATATGTGTAGGTAAGACACAATCACTTGATGTGAAGTTAAATTATCTCTAAGTGTTTATTAGAGATTTAATAACTGTTTTATTTGCAAATCCAGCCACATTTATTGAAAAATTTGTTCCAAAATCACTTCTGTATTAAAACAATATCTTTATGTCGTTTACAAAATGTTGTCAAAGTGTGATTTCCTTTTAAACTTGGTTTTAGTGTTTTTTTTATAAAGAAGGGATTGTTCCGAAGTTTATATACTAAAGTACTGTAATACAATTTTTTTTTTTTAAATGTTATTTATGTCTGCGTTACAAATAGAAATTTTCTTGCGTTTGATTTATTATAGATGTGGCCAGTTTATCAAATAAATTATGCAACTCAAGGTATAAAATTTTAAAAATAAATTTCAAACTGTGTTATATATGTAACTCGCTTTGTGGACCCATACATATATCTTGTACGTAATTCTCAATCAGTATTTTTTTTGTCTTCCCAAAGGTATGAAATAAAAAAAAAATCTCTTTTACATACAGTTTTTCGTTTTACCTGCCCCAAATACAGTTTATCCCTTTATTATTTGTTTTTTACCTTGCTTATAATATACAAGTTTATATTTCAAAAAGAGGATTTTTCTGCAGTTAAATTACTTTAAATTTTTGGGATTAGGAAGGATATTCTAGTGGGCCAATCAGGCACTTCTCAGTATTTGCCCATGTGGAGAGGAAACCACTTAGAACTCTTCAGGAGAAGCCTCCAGAAGCCGAAAATTAGAAGAGTTTTCGGCATTTTGTTCCCTACTTTGGTTTATTATACCAATTGCCTGCGCTATATTAACCATGTATGATACTACCTCTGAAAGTGAAGTGAAGTGCTGGATTATATAGAGTACTGTAAGTACCTACTTGTTTTCTTTAACCTGTCAAACGGAACTTACTTTCTGGAAATACTGTCTGAAGTCAGTCTGGAGATGCCCATCGGAGGGTGAAGCAATGACGCACATAAGGGGAGGTAGGGGGTAAAGGGTGTTCAAACCCCCCACCCCCCCTTCGAAAATTAATTTTCACTAGATGTAAGTGTTCCAATGATGGAGAACATTTTTGAGAAGGGATTATGGAAGTCTAGGCATTTACAGGGCTTATGGCCTGTAATTGGCTAGTTAAAGTGGCCACCTTACACACTGTACACAATGAGTGTTACGACATTCATCATTCTGCCTATTTTGGGATATGCGTATTTCTTCAATTCTTCTATCTGTTGATTTTTGTAAAGGTAATAAACTGAAACTGTTATTGATGTGGGTGTAATTTATTTAACTGAATTATGTCACCCACTAGGCAAAGGCAACGCCTGAAAATATTTTTCAAATTTTATACGTCTTCTTGGATGAGCTGGTATTTGGGTTTGTCCAAATGTTTGTATTTGAAAACTGGATTTCGCTGCCCATGGAGCTATCAAGATAAACATTACACTGAAATGGAGAACTAAAAAAATAAGTAGGATCCCACATACCATAGACCAAATACTGTGGACTATTTTCTTCGAGCTTTTCTATGGGTAAAATTTATCTATTCTAACGTGTCTGTGGTCTGTGCAGTGTGCACGTGTTTGTAGTCTATGCTTCCGATTTAGCCGGTCTCCGCGCGCGTCTGACGTTGTGCCGGCGAACGGCGAAGTAAACTTTGAAGAAAGAAACACTGCAAAAAACGTATAAAATGTGTGACTTGCATATTTGTAAATATTTATTACGTACATACTTTAAAATGCCTTGTCAATGACTGCAGATAAAGTCAGTTATCGTTGTCCGAAAAGCATCCCGCGTGTTTGTTATACATTTATGAAGGCAAATTTTCAGTCTTAAAATGAAGTTAAAAGAGTTATACAATACTACGTTGTTAATGAAAATCAAAGAAAGTTTTTGTTGCGACTGGTCCGAGGACGATAAGTTCTTCGTGTTGACGAGTTCAGGCCTGGATGTGTTCCACCTGCGACCCAATCCTAAAAGCAAACTCAACGAATTTAGTTTCAACAGGTCGTTCATCTTCCCCGTGGTGTATTATCCGACGGAGCACGCCGGGTTCGACGAATCCGCCCTGAAGCAGTTATCCAAGGACGATTTGACTGTGATTTTATACGACCCTTTGCTCGTGCCTCGTTTTCGGTTCGCTTCGGACGCTCCGCTGTTTTTTATCAAAGCCATTTGGTCTCCCGCCGGGATCGTCCCGAACAAGAACTGCATATTGGCGCTCCTGACTTCGGTCGGCGGGATCACCCTCTGGTTCTACAAGACGAACGCGTGGGTCATCTTGGCGGACATTTCCAATTTCGTTTTGCATTTTTTAAAAGGCACGGAATTTCTCAAACGAATGTCATTCTTCTCCAAGAACGCGATGATCGAGTTTCGGGAGCGTTGCTACCGACTGGCCACGTGTTCCATAGCCTGGAGCGGCCTGTACAGAGACGGGGAGGCCGCGGTCCTATTCTTCACGAGCGTGCAAAAGAACGGCGATATATACATCTGGAAAATAACTCCCAAAAATTTTCGCGATCTTCAACTCGGAACCGATTTGGAGTTTACTCTCGAATCTAACATCAAGCACGTTTCTTCCCTTTTATGGGAGGGAAGTTCCGCGTCGACCGCCGCGCTGGTCCTCGGCACGGCCCAGGGAAAGGTCCACAGCATTCGCTTGAACATTTCCTCCGACTGCAAGTTGACATTCTCCAGTTCGAGCGAAATCTGGTCCGAGGAAGACAACCTCAGTGTGTCCCATATCCGGTCCGCAGAATGGCCCGGAAATAAACGGTGCGTTATACTCGTCAAGGGATCGTTTTTCGTTTGCTGCATCATGGACGGCTGCGGCGCCGTTACGGAGACGGTCCACAGGAATGTCGGCAGCCTCAGTGTGACGAGCGTGGAGGAAGTATCGGAGAAGGTGTTCGCGGTCGCAACTTTGACGGGAGAGATTCTGTTGCTACGACTGAGTTGCGACGATGGTAAACTGACGATATTCGAATCTCGCGCCGAATCGGACTTGAATTTCACTCAGTGGGCGCAGTATGGGATGTGTGCGTCGAAGAACAAAGCGCTTTGGGTTATTTCTCTAAATCCCTGCAAACCGATGGTCAAAAAGTTCGGAAAGAGCTGCTCGAGAATCGCATTTTGCAGCGACGTCGACTTGGATCCGATGAAGGAAGTTCTCGATAATAAATCGGAACTATTGACGCATCATTGGGACCTTATGGAGCTGGCGCGTATTAGATACACGAGAAATAAAATCGTCCCTGAGAATTGGTTAGTCAATTACGACGGCAAAAACTCTTACAAAATGAAGATATGTTTCTGGACAAATTTTATCACGCACCCCGCTTTACAAGCTTCGAACGAAAACAACAGACGTTTGAGACAGTGCGTTTTGATAAATCACGTAAGGCGTTATATAGAAAAAATTGTCGATAAATTTGACAAACGGAAAAGTTTAAACAAATTCGAATCGGAGACTGTAAAGTTACAACTGAATTTTTTGAAACACAATCTTGAAATTGTCAGCGACGAAGAAATAAAATTTTCGATTACGAGAGTTGAAAACGAGTTGAATGGATTTTTGCCCGATATTGCGTGTTACTGCGATTGGTGCGAAGAACTTTTGGTGAATCCCGTTTGTTCCAAGAACCATCCTCGTCAATGGTGTTGTATCAGCCTCCACGGTGTCGAAGACGCGGAATCTCTGGTCTGTCCGGTATGCGGCTGCTGCGCGAGGACTGAACTGTTGCCCGAGTCTCCAATTTGCACTTTCTGTGATACCTATTTACAAATTAACGATCTGTTTTCAAAGATTGAAACAGCTGAGAGTTAAAACGAAGCGCTTAGAAGTTTAAGACAATCTCCGAGACAAAAGAATTCTACCTAAAGCATCAATAACAGTATTTTTTGGAAAAGCAAGATTTATTAGTGAATTAAAATGATGAACTTCTACAGTTTTACAGAAAAGTTTTGTAAAATCTTATGCAAGAAATTAAATTGGGGAACGTTTGGAATGTTCCGGAAAGCAATGTTTTCAAATTTAGAAGTCATTCCATTTAGGTAAGAACTTAAAATATTTTTATACTCCATTATTCCTAAAGTTATATTTTTAAGTATTGTATTTTTTTAATTACTCCGCGTGTGACGTCTCAAGTTCTCTTCCCCTTCCTTACCGTAAATCTATCACAATTCTCTTATCATTGGTTGATTCGAAAAGAACTAGTGACGACGTTCAAAGTAGTTGGTTTTTATTAAAATATTTTTTTTATCACACATTTTCAAGAAACTTCGTGATATAATTTAATGCTTTATTTTTACCACGCGTAAGAAAGCGCGTCGGCAAAAGCGTTAATTTAATGTATGTCCAGGACACCTCTTTAATAATTATACAAACTTTGTTGTTTTCTTCTTCCAGGAATGTTTTCCGCAAAAGTACAATACGTACGCATGGGACAATATAATCATTCCGTGGCAGCAACTTGGGAGAGGAAGAGGCTGGCTGAACGCACCGACATACTGATGAGAAGTATTCCACAAAAAGAAATAAAGCTAACACCGATAAAAGGCAGAGGAAGAAGAAATTGAATGCAAGTTTTATCAAGTAAATTACAATAAGTTTTATTTTTGTTCAGATATTTTCAACAAAGCTAGGAATCGTCTTAGAAACTTAATGATTTTTAACATATTACAACAGAGATGAAGAACATTTTAGAGAAGGTTATATAGAAGTCCAGGCATCTACAGGGCTTACGACCCTGTCATTGGCTGGTTTAAGTGGCCACTTTACACACTGTGTAACATTCACCATTCTGCGCGTATTTGAACATCTATATCCCTTCAATTCTTCCATCTGTTGATGTTTGTGAAGTTAAAGAGCTGAAACCTTTATTTAAGCGGGTGAGATTCGTGTAAATGAATTATTTCACCTACATACTAGGCAATGCCTGAAAATGTTATTTTTTCAATTTCCATACTTCATGGACCAGGTGGATTTATCAACAATATTTTGAGTTTGTTCAAATTATTGTAGACAAGGACTGGATTTAACTCACTGGGGAGCTGTTAATATTGACATATTACAACAGAGACGAACAACACTTTAGAGAAGGCAATATAGAAGTCCAGGCATCTACAGGGCTTACGACCTCTCATTGGCTGGTTTAAGTGGCAACTTTACACACTGTGTAACATTCACCATTCTGCCCATATTTACCTTCTCTAAAATGTTCTTCATCTCTGTTGTAATATGTTAATATCAACAGCCCCCGAGGGAGTTGAATCCAGTCCTTGTCTACAAAAATCTGGACAAACTCAAAATATTGTTGGTTAATGATTTTTTTACTTAATACACTAATAGTCATCGCTAAATTTCTTAGATTTTCACGGCCGTGATGATTAATTAGTTATTTTGATTATTGTGCCGTTAATGGACAATATGATGCAAACCGTAACTTTGGCATTTTAAAAAAAAATCTTTTTCCTTTTTTTAATGGCGTTTTCACCTCTGAAATCGGGTATTCTGGCCAGTGTAGTTTTTTTTTTTTTTTTTTTTACATATTTACACATGTGTTAGTAATATAATATATACAAGTTAGTGAGTTAGTATTTAATATAATATATACATCATCATCATTCCCTTTCCGCACCTGATGGTGCATAGGGCACTGCATTAGTACACCAATCGCAGCGTATCTTGATCATTTTTGTTACCTGAAGGTAAGGTGATCAGTCTTACGCTTCAGGTCCAGTCCAGGGACTATGAAATATTCTAGTGTAAAAACATCTTTTTGAATAATATTTCATATCAACCATGCCGGGAATCGAACCCGAGACCTCTTGCATGGTAGGCAAATACGCTGACCATCACACCATGCGGCCGACAATAATATATACATATAACAATATAACATATTTACAGCTTAACACCATTTATAACTAGATATTTACATAAAATGAAAAATACACGTTTATTGGGCGGGGACAGGAGAGTAAGAATATGAATAGGGAATGGGATGTTGCTAGAGATGTTGCGGAGAGGTCGGATAAGAACTCAGGATAACAATCATTAATCCAAAGAAAACATGATTTAGATCTTCCTCCTCGAGCTGACATTCGCACATGGCAGAGTCCGGACATGGATTCTGAACAGGTGAGGACCATTACAACAGTGTCCAATACGCATTCTGCATATGGAAGATGTCTCAAATTTGTTCAGAATCACTTGAAAACCGAGGCTTTTCTGTTACATTTGGTTTCAATCGGAAAAGATGTCTTCCCTCGGCTTGGGATGAGGCTACCCAATATTCTTGCCATGTGCGAAGTTGCTTCTCCTTTGTCGTAATGAGCTAGTGGTGGGAAATTACCATAGGCTGGATCCCCGGAATGGACCGCCTCCTTTGCCGACTCGTCCACCCTCTCGTTACCGGGAATACCACAGTGGCTAGGGATCCGAGACATAAAAATGCTTTTATTGGATGCCTCTGATAAAGAAGCCGGTGAGAAAAGAGTCCGGTGAAAAGATTCCGGAGAAGAGAGTCCGAAGAAGAGAGTCCGGAGAGAGAGTTTCGGAGAAGCGAAATCTGGAAAGCGGGTGTCGCGGTTCTTATCACCTTCCGGGCGTCCCCACTCCCGGATTGGGCTGACGCCTCCCGCTCCTCGGTCTCATCTCCCTGATTGGCGCCCGCTTTGGTTGGGGGTCGGTCCACTTTTCTCGCCAAATTTCTTCTTTCCCGTGTCCACTGTTAAAATCTAACTTATTCTGATCAACTTAAATATAAAATTAACCTAGCGTTATAATTAACTCATATTAACAATTGGAATAATCTGCGCGCGTGCACGAGAAGAGAAGAACAGAGGCTCTCGATTGCCTGAGCGGACGGACTTTTTATGGGTTGGCTTCAAATATCCTTGCGAGATGCGCATTTCGTGTCCTTCTTACTTTACTGAAATAACTTAACGGTACTTTGTAAAGATATACGGCTTACAGAATAATTATTTTTATTAAAAATGACAGAATTGATGGATTTGGCACAGCGGTACTTTCGGTCTATATTAACCTTTCATTGCCTCTCTCCCACGTACACTGGTGGATTTCCTTATGATCAAAGAACGTATTTGACACAAAAAGGTTCCATTCCAGACATACCTCTAGCACTCTTCTTACATTATCATTCTGCCTTCAATTCCTAGGGCCGACTCCATCCCGTCTCTTCGAGTTTCCACCCACCCACTCAAATCTCCCGCAAGTATTACTCTCACTATCTTTTTTTCCATTCATTACATTCGTCACCCTTGTCCAAAACTTATCCTTCTCAGATTCGCAGTCGGAATCTACAGAAGTATTTCCTACTATTAAAATGATTCCTGTCAATCTAATCTTGAATCTGACAAACATAAGTCTAGAACTTGTACAGACATACTCTTTTTATATTCTATCATTCTGGGCGACAGAAACGCGGCAACACCCTAAGCAGGCTCTGTCTGACCAGAGAACCGGGGCGTCACCGTGTTCCACCAAACCGATTTCCTTCCTCTAACATTCCGTTAAACATATTATATCTAAACATTTATTCTTCATCACATCACACAATTTGTTCATTTTTCACCCATGCGTCACCTTATATTCCATGTCGCAATTCTGCATTTTCGCGTTTCCTCCTCTGCGCCCCCCCACGGGAGGAGCGACTTGACGGGACGAGAGCCTTATCGAAGTTCGTCAAAGGCATCCTCCCATTCTACCTGCCCACTTAACATTAATTATGCTACCCCTCATACTACACTACCTAATTTTTTTATTTTATACATTAACCATAATAAATAAAAACAAACGACTAAAATAGATCGGAGAGGCCGTGTGGCCTTGCGAAGCGGTGCGGTGAGAGGAATTAAGTAGACAGGTTTGGATCCCAGCAGATAAGTTAATTGAATCTCCTATCTTCCGGATCTATCTTGATGATTTGACTACTTAACACAGTAGAAATATAGGATTTCCAGTTGTTTAATTTAATTCTAAAGTTTATCTTAATTATTAAAAGAATTTAGTAAAAATTAATTAGATTGCCTTGTAATATTATGTTGAGAGGAAGGGGTATATAATAATGAAAGAGTGCTTGATTAAAATTTCCATGTAGTTTTATCGTTTTTTAACAAATAAAGGATAACAATCCTTGTAATTAAACAAATAGTAAACCTATCTCTTAAATTAATTCTTAATATTACGGACTTATAACTAAACTTAATACTACCAAAAAACGATCTGGAGGCAGCAGCATCTAGCTGCGGTGAGGGCGCGCGGTTAGCGCGTAGGCGGCGTCGTGTCTGTGGACGACGCGTGGAGCTGCGTGTTGCAGGCGGAGTTGTTTGCGGCGGAAACGTCCAGCTGCGGCGAGGGCGCACGGTTAGCGCGTAGGCGGACGTCTTGTCGACGACGCGTGAGGCTGCGTGTTGCAGGCGGAGTTGTTGTTTGCGGCGGCAGCATCCAGCTGCGGCGGGGACGCGTGGTTAGCGCGTAGGCGGACGTCTTGTCGACGACGCGTGACGCTGCGTGTTGCAGGCGGAGTTGTTGTTTGCGGCGGCAGCATCCAGCTGCGGCGGAAGCGCAGTTAACGCGTGGGTGACGTCGTGTTGGTCGGCACAACGTAAGCGGACGTCTGGGGACAACTAAATCCACTGAGGTTGAATTCCCAGCGGTCCATAAACTCTTTTAGATCAACTTTGTCTGTGGTCTGCCTACTGCTCGCTACAAAGGCCAAGCGGCAGTTTACGATAAAAAGGGGCTGCATAACAAGCCTCACGCTCCCTTTTTTGCATTTTTCGCATCAAAATATTAATTTCAAATTGTATAATCTATCGCTTCAATCACTATTTAGGAAATGTCTAGTGTAGTGATTAGATACACAACACTCTTATGTCTGTTAAAAATGGAGCTAATACGTTAATGCATTTTTTCAAAAGCCATATTGGAATCGGATCTAATATACATTGTTTGTTGGGTAATGCCGCAATAATCCTTTTAACCTCATTTATAGATGTTGGTTCAAATTTACTGGATTTTTGAGAGGCATTGTTGAAATTTGTTGAAATCACCAGTTTTTCGCTGAACTAGATGCTAGTCAGATTTTTCAACTTTATTTGTTAAAAAGGCAGCAACATCAGTAGCAGCAGCGCCTGTATTGGGTGTCTCTGGTATACAGCCACCACGGACAGATTGAAGGCTTCGCCAGAGTTGTTTTGGAGACTTTCTCTGTTCGGTGATATTTATGCACCAGAAACTTGATTTTATTTCTTTTATAAATGTCCTGTAAGAGGCTTGCATTTCTAACCATATTGATCGGTCTGAAGTCGATGGTGTATTTTTGTATTTACATTCTAGACGTCTTAACTCTTTCTTTTCGCGTTGACAATTTTCGTCAAACCATGCATCCGATTTCCTTTTTCAAATAGTTTTCGTAGTAAGCGGTGCATGTTTGTCTCGGGTTAGACAGTACCCCATTGTTCAATCTAACCGATCGATTGACGGTCGATATCCGGACCAATCGACGATGCTAAAAGTTTGGAATTAAAATTTTCTGAATTTAGTTTTCTCCGTGGCCTTGACGCGAGTTTTTTATAAACTGCTGTTGGTTTCTGTATATTGATTTTACAGTACACTAATAATATCGGTGGTCCGAAAGTCCGACGTCTGTTACATAAACTGTGATCTTTTGATCACATTTCCAACGTATTATGACATCAATTGTACCTCCCACGTGTCGTGTGAACAATCAGAATCACTTAAAAGTGCATTCAAACAAATAGATTCTGAATCCGTCTCGCGGTCAAAACGAATGTTCAGATCTCCAGTTACAAATGTTATTTCTGTACGAGTGATGGCCCATTCAAGTAAAGATTTTATTTTTGGGTAAAATTTTCAAAATGGTGCTTTAGATCTTGGTCCATAAATTGTAACTGAGGTAAAATTATTGCTGCCTGCGCAATTCCTACGGCCGATGCGTTAGAAAGCTGTGCAGAGTGGTATTTAAATTTTTGTTAGTTTAAGTTGAGTTTTGGTTAGTACAACAATTCCACCGCGGTTCGTTCATGTAATATTATTTTTCTTATGGATATTTTCAATGGACGGTTTCCATGCCTCTTCGATGACATTAAAACCCTTACTACGAAGCAGATTAATAGTGACAGAACTATGATCTTCGTGCCAAGTTTCCGTTAATGCAAGAAGGTCTAGCTTATTATCGTTCATTATATTTGGAAAATCGACAATTTTATTTTTGATTGAACGTACACTCCACGTACCGACTGAAAGAGGACAAGGTGTATTTGAGTTTTTCTTTATTTTTAAGCCGAGACTTTCGAATTGCTTATATTATTTTCTAGAAGACCAGGATTTAGTTATGAGTCCGTGCAATATTTTGTACAGCTTTTTAGTAGAACTGTTGCGTTGGTTTCCCACTCCCGTTGCATCGTTGATTGCTTTCAAGGTGAGCTGAAAGACTAAGGACTTCTGATTTTTGCTGTAAAGGAAAGATTTTTCCAATTCATCGGAAATGAGTTTACTTACTGTTATAAAGTTAAACACTATTACATTTACCACATCAGGGTGTGGACACAACAAACCTCCCCGATCTAAGTTTCTAATGAGCCAAACATTACTGTGATCTTCTAATTCTTTATCAAAAACAATATTTTTAGAACAGTTTTCGCATTTTAATTTAGTCATTTCTGCTCATGCACAATATCCCGAAATGTATGTTAAAACTGGCAGAACATCCTCTACATTTAAAAAATCTAATTCCGAATATTCTAAATTAAAAATATCTACGTTATTTTCTAGATTTTCACTAAAAACATTTTCAATTGAGTAATAATCATCGAACTCCACAGCTACTGATCCATAATTTGACAAATTGAGAGTTAATTTTGGGAGATAATTTTGAAATGGAAGTTTGATTTCAACTTCATATAGCTGTCGTAATGATATTAAATACCGACTGCCTGCTAACGTTCTAT
This sequence comes from Micrasema longulum, assembly GCF_059751315.1. Lineage (NCBI taxonomy): Eukaryota > Metazoa > Arthropoda > Insecta > Trichoptera > Brachycentridae > Micrasema > Micrasema longulum. Next base: position 273,024 of record NW_028278531.1, on the reverse strand, counting down.
ATCGTCCGAATCTATCAGTTTGAATTTTACCAGTGAGAACGTAATGATATTTCAATTCCTTAGTGCAATATTTTGTTAATTCTATAATACAACGAGTCGTATGTGAAAGAGCTAAATGGGCTCCATGCAGAATTTTTTTTTTTTATCTCAAAAAAAAGAGGGGAAAAAAAGAGAAACACGAGTGCGCTTTTTTTTTTTTTTTTTTTACTTTTAAGCAAAGTACTACGGTTTTAAATTTAAAAAATTTGATTTCGCGCTAAAACGGCAACTTTTGCCGATTTTTGTTGTGTGACGTCATTTATCGCGTGTACGAATCTGTATCTGTCAAAACAGAACTAATTGCTTGCGAGTTGTTGAGTTTAGTCGAGTTGTTTTTATTTTAATTGCCGTGATATTAACATTAAAGCTTATTGTGTTGCAATTATCGAACGATGGCTGGGTACAAATACTGTTCAGTTCCTAGATGTGTTAATACGACACATACAACACCGGGAAAGAAGTTTGTCACTATTCCACGAGATGCTAAACTGAGAAAAAAATGGTTTGTGGCGATGAAGAGACAGTTTGACAAAATCAGCTGTAAATCCGGAATTTACTGTTGCGAGGATCATTTCAACGTAAGTTCAAATTTATATTTTACACATTCTATACTTCTATTTATTGATTGATAATACATTATATGTACATATTAAATATTATTTGTCAAATAAATACAATATATTGTAATAAAAGCATAAACTTATTTTGATGGTTAGCCATTTCGTGATGTAAGTATTCTAATTATGTTAAATGTTATTTTCACAGCTTGAAGAAGATGCTGATAATTTTACCAGATTCAAGCTTATGGGAGGAAGGGTGTCCTTAAAAAAAAATGTTGTTCCACACATTTTCGAGTGTCAAAAGAAAAACATCAAATTTTTACGACAAACGGGACACAGAAGAAGCCATTTAGGAACTCTTGAAAGAACAATGACGTCTGAAGTTCCGGAGGAAGAACAACCCTGTACATCTTCATCTATAAATGTTGCAACGGAGGCAGTTGAACTCGAATTCGCTTCTTCATCCCCCACAGTTGAAAAAGCTAGTAAAATGACTCAAGCAAGTTTAAGGTCAAATAAAGTCATTGTTCGCAGCAAGGGAACATCAACTGACGCCACGTTTCTAACGGTGACAAGAGCTACATCTCCTATTATTTTTCCTACACCTAAAGATCTTACCATAAGCTATGATTCAGTTATGCCAGATAATGATGATGAAATACTAGAATGGAAAAGTACTTCCGATGACCAGGACTTTGTACCTCATGACGATACTTCTGACGATAATGCTGATGCTTTTGAAATTCAAAAATATAATGTTATTTTACGACAGGCTACTGTAATGGGTATTGAAAGAAATTATCGACTTTGTCTTGGCATACCAGATGATATGGCATATATTTTAACACTTCTGTGCAAAAAAGTATGTGACTCGCGCCTGAATATTTTAATAACATTTAAAAAAATCAGATTGGATGAATCAAATGCAATTCTTGGAATGCAATTTGGATTGTCAGAACCAACTGTAAGCAGGATCTTCAGGAAGACGGTAAAGCTAGTAGCGATCTGTCTGCAGGAGCTAATATTTTGGCCAGACCAATATACCGTTCGGCTTCATTTGCCTTTGCCCTTTATTGCAAGATACAGTAAAGTCCAAGCTATCATTGATTGTTTGGAAATACAAATCGATAAGCCTTCAAACCCCATTAGACAAGCCACGACATGGTCAGATTACAAAAAATGCAATACCATCAAATACCTTGTCTCTTGTACACCGTGCGGACACATCAATTTTATTTCAAAAGGATATGGTGGACGAACCAGTGACACAAAGATTTTCGAGGTTTGCAGATTTTTAGATAATTTGAAACCTGGTATGGATGTGATGGCAGACCGAGGTTTTAAAAACATTGCTCATTTACTCGAGTTAAAACAATGCAAGTTAATTCGTCCACCAAGTGTGAGCGCGGACATTCCTCTATCTTGTGACAAGGTCAAGGAGGCTAAAAGGGTGGCTGCGTTACGAATCAACGTTGAACGTGCAATCAGTCGGATAAGGGAATTTAAAATGTTGGCAATGCACGCATGCATCGATATTAATTATGTTGGCCTCTTAGATTATATTATTAATATTGCTTGTGGGTTAATAAACCTTCAGGAGCCACTGGTTAAAATTTAATAACTATGAAAATAACAATAATTACTTAATACTGACTTAAGCATTTTTTTATTAACAATTTTTTCGTTTACATTTAGTACATTTTTTATTACATAATATATTTGTAACTTTACAGCTTTACATGAAAACTAAAAAATCCCACATAGGCACAATAAGTGTAGAGGCACAATAAGTGTAGATGCATAATATGTAAATATATTTAAAAGAAAATAAAACATGAGTAATAATTTTATGTTACATTCAAGTTGTTTTTTTTAATTTTTAATTTGAGTAAGAGTAGAGAATCTGAAAACAAGAAATAGAACAAAAAAATATTAAATGAAAGTTGATAATTAAATTAGGAAAAAATACAAGAGAAAATTAAAAGTTTATCGGGAAAAGAAAACATTGACATTTATATTTTTGACCTAATTTATAAAGGAATCATTAGTAGAAGAGAGGCTTAAATTACCATTTTCTCTTGTGTCTAAAAAGTATGATTTATACAGTTTAAGGGCAAGGACATTTGCACGACTCTGTCCTAGTGTTGATTTACAAAACGGTATCTCCAGCACTTGATTCCTTCTGCATTCTCAGTAATCTTTTTAAAAATCATCAATGACTATGCTAAACCGGTTTCTATTTCTTTATTTTTTTTGGCCATCACTATTTTACAATATAAATGTAAAGATTATTTGAACATTAAAAGTTTTGTTAACCTAATATTACCCTCAACTTGTAAATAAATGCTTAACAAAACAAACAAATGTTTTTTATATCTCAACAGAGTTAAAGAAGCATGGAATGGAGTATTTATAGAAGGAAATGTGTGTTCGTGTGCACTTGACGTATTACAACGTGCAAGTGCTGTAAATAAAAACAATATGGCCATTTGTGTGTACAATATATATATTTTTTATTTATTCATAATTATAATACAGTAATGTATTATATTCCCAGGAGTTACAAACAACTCAATTTGGGACTTGAATAATATATAACATTTTTTTGGATAAAAAATATTTACAACCAAGAAACAAAGCAAGTTTAAACTTATAACTAAATATATCAAAACAAAATCTATCACTAAACATATCAACACATAATTGTAACTAAAATATCAACGTGCAATTATTATACTAAATATATCAACAATTATATTTTTTAAAAATCCAAGTAGAAAAAAAAAACAAAGTACTATACAGAATAAAACAAATAAATAAAAAAAACCCTTTCAAGAATAGAGGAAATGGTGAATCTAAGACTAAAGAGGTAAATTAGGTTCGTTAACAAGGCTACGAAGGTAATGCAACTATCAAAATCAACAATATGTATTTATAAAGTATAAAACAGAATAAGTAAGTAATAAAAAAACATGAATTTATTTGAGTTTATTATAAATTGCTAAATTCCAAAACACTGTACACTTTTCAATTAAATCTAAGCAATACTCCTTATTTATATTTATAAACAAATGTGTAACATTCTTAGATTCCTCGAAATCAGGATGTGCTACACAGTACAGAGCTTTTATTTTGTTAGAAAAAAACATTTCTAGCTGGACCTGAGCCATATACTTTTCAGAGGGATTTCCGTCTGTAAAATATGTTTGAAAAGTGGCATCAGATACAGGGCATTTCACCTCAACAATATACTCTTCGTACAGCGCATCTGGAGATGCTCCAAATATGGGGTATTCAGGAGACAAAAAAATGCCACACTTTCTAAACTTTACATTTAGTTTTCTTTGCATTTCTTTTAAAACTAAGGACTCTAAGGACCTGCCGCGTAATAACGCCGCAGTTGCTTTCAACTTGGCTCCCAACAATTTCTCACAGAGAGAACCATCACTTGTCTGGCACCTTGACACAGCATAAGCGTTGGAAGCAGTGATTCGAGCAAAACGCAGTCTATGCCACAAAGGTATATCGTTTTGCTCAACAGTTAAGCGTTCAGCAGCTCTGCAGATAGGCATCTTCATTTGACCCTGACAATATTTTAAAAAATCTTTTGGGAGAAAATTACTTTGTTCTTTTTGAAATTGACACATTAAAACATGCAAAGATAACCTATCTACATCAGTATGTTGGGTAAAAAGACGCATTCGTCTTGAAGTACCATCACCCAACTGGTTGCTGGCATCGACTACAGCTGCCAAAAACGAGCCATCTCCTGATGGCAAATCCTCGTGGTTTCCAAATTCCTTGGCCATAACGAAAGGAATCGTGGTGCCGATACCTGCCATTATCGGACGCTTCCAATAACAGGCTACTGAAGTAGGGCTGGGCTCAATGCTGCGTCGATATAGCCAATATATAAATGCTACTGAGTGTTTGCATCCTCCTGTAATATAAATGTTATTTTACAGTTATTTATAAACATGACATCGTCCTATCTAGCACTTGCTCAATACACACTAATAATTTGACAGATTAAAAAAATATGTGCGACGCGATTAATTTAACAATAAAATTTTTCTTCCTTCTGCAAATTTATACAAAAAGAACATGCAATGCAGTACGTTTTTTTCTTTTTTTTAAATAAATAAGACGCTTCCGATGTCAACTATTCATCGACAATAATGCGTCTACTACCATGCTTACCTTGAGAAGCCGCACAGTCTTCACATTGGCACGATATTATTTTATTATTTGCCTCATCAATGACGCTGATAACTGAGTATGCCTTCTTCCGAATTTTATGCTCTGGTGTAACCCGGCATTTTACAGTGCACACATTTTTATTTCTTTTGATCTGGACATATCCAATAGCGTTGTCCGCATATTCAGCTCTCGAAGACCTGCAAATAAATAGTGTATTTACAATTTTGTCCCTTCTGTGCTTGGTTACAGTTTTTAAGACAATAATTAATCAGACATAAAACAGTCAGTATTTTAATTCTAAAGTGTTTATTAAGAACTAATTAAGTCCATTAAAATACTCATGACAGAACAAAGGAGGTTATGTATGGAAAAAATAGTATCCAAGTATATTTACACCATTTCTGGCGATAAGTTGTATCACTGCTGAATATAAAATACGTCTTTAACATATTAAAAACTCAATATCAAAGAAAGGTGACAGTTTTAAGTAATATATTATAGTTAAACATTTTTGAAACTCACCTGTCAACTTTCACTCCCCTCATTTCGGCGCTGCAAAAGTTTGTATTTTCGGAAAAAAACAACATTAACATGGATTCATTTACATGAGGAATGTTATCCGATTGTCCTTTAATAAAATTATCTTCCGTCATTTCGTTAAAATTGCGAATAAAGCGTTAAACAAACCGTCGCCACCAAAAACACCAGCGGAAATGAATGACAGCGTTGTCGAACAAGATAAATGACGTCACAAACACGACAACCAATCACGATGCGTTCGAAATCCATTCGCCAGAAATCAATATTTAAAACGAAAATTTTAATTAAAAACGGCTAAAAAATAAAATTAGACTTGAAAATAAATAAATAGTTTTTAATTTTCTTCCAGGATCATCAATTACTTTCATCTTTTCTAACATATGCATGGAGCCCATTGTCCAACCAACATAAAAACAATACCAAAATTAATTAATATTAAGTTATCCCTTGGGCGGACACCCTCGAGAGGAGTTTTTACAGCCACAACTCGCCACCATTTACAAATTAAATTAATGAATTCAGCCGTTGACTTTGCATTTTTTATATTACATTCATTCTCTAAGGCGATCAATCTTTGTGCTACATTTGCATTAAAAACGTTGAGGGCTAATTTGACATTCTGTCTTTCTAAACTTGAAGGATATAAAGATTTTAAATTTAGCCCATAAGAGAACTTTACAAGTTGTTTATGTTCATGATTATGCACTTTTTTAAGGGCGGAAAAGGCTGCTACACTCTTGAAATTGATTGGGTTTTCAAAACTCGGAAAATGAATGGATCAGTCATCATCTTTTTGATTGGTCCAATTGTTTCGGATGCATTTTAATATGTGCACTGTATCGAACAAAAAAAATAGTGGCTTGTGTGAATGGACAGGATTTCGATAAACAATACTGAAATGTGACATACAAGATTTATTTATAGGATTGTCAGGATGATCAGTTACGATGCACAAAACATTAAAACCTTGACAACCTCGAAAAAGTTAAACTAAAAAATATATAAAATAAAAATAAAAATTAGAGTTTGAAAAAAATCATTAAGAGAGTGAGAGATGTTTGGTTTTGTCGGGCGCCAGTTATTCGTACAGAATAACAATTAGATTAAGTTGCATTCAGTTTAATTATATCAATGTGGAGGGGTAAGAGAAGAATAAAGATAAGTGAGGAAATAAAATGTATTTAAAATAAATTATAAACAGTACCTAACCTACCTTAGAATAAGCCTTAACCTACTTAAACAATAAACTTAAAATTAACCTTACGCCCTGATGCTACGCGCGGCGTGGTGACGCGAAGGCGGCGTGGGTCCTTGGCGTGCGGCGTGGGCACAGGACGCGATGGGGGCGGCGGCATCTGGCTGCGGCGACAGGGGTAGCTGGGACGGCGGCGTCCAGCTGCGGTGAGGTGTGCGGCGAGGACGGCTCGTCATGAGCGGCGGCGTGGCTTCTTGTCCCATGGCGGGGCATGAAAAGTGACGTCGGGTGCGTGGAGGGACGCACGATGTGGGCGGCTCGTCATGGGCGCAGCGGCGTGGGCTGTGTCACCGTGGTGCGGCGACGTGAGCGCGTGGGTTGCGTCGTAGGCGGCAGCGTTGAGGCTGCGGCGTCAGGGCTGGTTAACCAGCGTGGTGGCTTCTCTCCTGGGCTGCTGACTGGGCCACGGGGATGGCAAGGCACCCGCCCGTGACCCTCGAGGACAACTGACGCAGGAGAAGAGAGTCCGGAGAGACAGTTCGGCGAAGAGAGTTCGGCTAGCGGGTCCGCCGAAGAGAGAGAGCCCGTAGAAGAGAGTCCGGGAAGCGGGCGTCACGGTTTTTATCATCTTTTAGACGTCCCCCCTTCCCAGTTGGTCTCGTCGCTCTGATTGGCGGGCGCACGCTTCGGTTGGGGCGGTCTTCCTTTCCCGCCAAATTCCTTCTTTCCCGCCAAATGATGTTCTTAAAATCTAACTTATTCTACTAAACTTAAATATAAAATTAACCTAGTCTTATAATTAACTTATGATAACAATCGGAATAATCGGCGAGCGTGCACGAGAATATGTATGAAGATAGAGGAAGCGAAGTCTATATGCCGAGATAGAGTGACGTGGCGTTCCATCCTCTCTACCTACTTTTACGGGAAACGGCGTGGTTATCGTTATATTTGTTATAAAGACATGGGAATATATAAATATGTTCATGTAAATAAAGTAATTTGGATTTCATGGATTTTAAAATATAAATATTATTTGAAACTATTATTATTCGCATTTTTAAAAGTGTCCTGAGCTTCACAAATATTGACATGTGGCCGGTTATTGGAGGTACCTTCTCAGCAAGAACAATAGGCTCCCGATTGCCTGAGCGGACGGACTTTTATTACATAGCTTCAACAACCCTTGCGAAAGGCGCAATTCGGGTCCTTGTTGCTGACTAATAAATCGAACGGTATTTTTTTTAAGAGAGACGCGTTCACAATAATTATTTTTATAAAAGAAATGATAGAATTGATGGAATTGACACAGCGGTACTTTCGGTCTATATCAACGATTTATAGTCATCATCATTTTCCAAACATAGTTGAGCAAATAATCTCTCATTGAAGGCATTCCTTTTGATGTCATTTAGTGCTCCAATGACATAATGTAGTGATTCATGCAAACGTTCACCAAGGTTTTTTGCGACCAAATGACATCGATTAATGACGCAATGTACCGATAATACATTCGGTAAAGCTTGTTTTAAATATGCCAGAAAGCCTCGGTGCCGTCCTAACGTCGCCGGAGCACCGTCAGTAGCAACGGAGATGATGTTTGTCAAGGGTATAGCTCTTAGACTCTAAAAGAAGATTGGAAACCTTTTACAGTAACCGCTTGCGATCTGTTCGTTAGATATGATGTGATCCATCTGAAAAGATAACTTATAACACAACTCCATAGTTTTTGGAGGAGTATTTTGCGATTCATTTTATCGAAGTCATTTTCCGTATTTTAAAAGTATAAAGCTCGAGAATAGGAAGCGCAAGAGCGCGCGTTGTTAATGTTTGTCCTCGTAATAATATTTAGGGCTGAAAGATAATACTGATTTGAAATCTTTGACCGTTCTTAAAATATATCCTAACGATTTCATTACTCTGTTTGTAATCTCATTAATATGAAGCATAAATGTCAATTTTTGATCAAATACCACAATAGGTACCTAAATCCTTGATTTCAGATACTCCTTGTAAAACATGTTGATTTATACTATACTCAAATAACAAAGGTTGTTTTTTCTTGCCAAAAGTTTGACATTTGCTTATTTTTGCGATGATTTTACTATGATTTGCAAATATTATGAATATTTTTAAGTGCAATTCGTTGTTACAACACCATTTCAATAATTCATTTAGGTTTGTTTGAAGAAAGTAACCATCAATAATTGAAATGGTTTTGAATATCTCGACGTCTTCAGCAAACTGAGGAATTCAACATCGCGAAATATGCTAGTTATATCATTAATAAATGAGGAAAATAAAATTGGTCCCAAATGAGGTTTTCATTCATTTCCATATGAATCTTGGGCACTGCTGATGCGAAAAGAATAACCTGGTCTAGATTGCAAGTTCGCCCGAGGTCATCTGTCGAAATTAATCTTTCGGCGAAGCTGAGCGGGAAATTGGCGAAATCGGGGGCCGTCTTCTTGAGCGCAGCCTCCCGAGCCTTTTCGCGGTGGATTGTTGTCCCGCACCTCTCCCGACACAGCGCCGTCCGCATCGCTCCACTATATCCACTTCATGAATGCCAGGTAGAGAATTGTCTATTCCGGGGATAGCAACTGGTGATGATCGTTCATATTCCTATAAATGTTTTGATCTTAATCAAATATAAACTTTCGCACCGCTTTCGGCTTAAGTATTATGGAATCAAAATCTTTTGTTACCCTCTCCCCCTAGTAGACTGACTAAAGCAAAGTATTATTTTAATTTTCTTATTTTTATTTATTGCTCAAAGTGCGAAAAGCAATTAATAATTTTTCAGAATTCGCAAACCATCTGGTAGAAAATAATGAAAGAGTTTTACCTACCATTAAAACTCATATTATGTTGCCTCTCTTATCCAGAATATGTTTATGTGAGATGCATCTCCTTTCCGGCCGGCGTTTCCTAGTTCCTACCCGCCTCTAAATTCCGTCCTTTTTCTATGGCAACCCTTTTGTCTCTTATGTTGGTATTACAGCTGTCACTGGCAGGGAATCTATTCTTTTGTTTCAATTGACGTCGAATTTACCGGAATGTGAAAATAAGCCCGAGAGAGATCGATTTTTGTCATCCAGTCTCCTGGTTGAAGGAAGCCTGGTATTTTGTGATGAGTAATGAGAGAGAAATATCTCGTCATCACATGTAAATTCAGGGCTTTTAAGTTGAAAATAGGGCGGTCGGAACCGTCGCCCCTTTTCACAAGAAACATTTGTGACAGGAATCCTGCCGACTTGTCTGTCGGTTTTAGAACACACGACTGTAACATGTTCTTTATTTGAAGAGACATATCGTCGGACGTCTTCGTTTCGTAAGATATTAGTTGATAATTCTCTGGGCTTACCAACGGGGCTTTGAAAGAAAGGGGATGCGATAGCCACGTATCATTTTTAGAATGACCTTGGGAGCATTTAAGTCCTGCCAATTCTGAATCTTTCCCGCTAACTGCCCGGCCCGAAAGTTGTCACTTGTAATAGGCTCGACGACGCAAGGTCTGCCCTCGCGCCGGTTGCCTGTGCTGGAATTTTCTTCTCTGTCCTTCTGAGGTGAGGTGACTGACGGTTGGAGGTCCCGTCCAGGGTCAGCCCTCTGAGCACGAAAGGGCTTATCTTTCGGGACCGCAACCGTGCGTTTTCCAGAAACTTGCTTCGGAAAAGCGAATTCTCCATCTCGGTTACCGGAATGGGACGAGACCAGTTGACCAGTCGAGATGGAAGGCATCCTGAAGGCTCCCCCAAGCCTCTGCAGCTCGGAAGAGAAAGCTGCTTCCTCGAACAGGAAGGACGCACTGGGGGGAATTTTAGCGAGGGGCTGGATATCGTGCTTATTTTTCACGAGTTTGAGAAAGCGGTTACGCCGCGTTTCTATTACCTCAGCCCTCTTACCGCAGGCCATCTGCAAAAGGTCATCAGAGACGCAATTACAGAGATTCTGACCCCCAAAGAGATTGAAATCTTCATCTGCAGAGTCTCAGGGGACAGAGGCGTTTCCCCATCGTAGCCCCAGTTAATCAACTCTTGCAGTGAAGACTGCATGAGTTCTCTTTCCTTTAGAGCAGCGTGGGTGATGGCGGCCAGCACTCAGTTGCACCACTCCGCGGATCCGAAGAGTTGGATGCGTTTCAGCATACTGAGGATGGCAGTGGGCGGCCGGGGTATCTTTGGTTCCACCAGCTCAGTTGTAGGGGAAGGCATTCTGAACCCTGAAGACTGGGGAACCATTTCAACGTCCTCAGCAACGCCGATAATCGAAGGAGTGCGCGAGGCGGCGCTGCTATCTCTAAAGATAAAATTTTGGAGATTGTTCAATTGCTTGGACAACCTCTCTGATCGCGTCCTCCGCTTTCTTTGTCCTCCTTTGTTCTTAGACGACGCGCTGGAAGCGGCGTCGCTCGAACCACTTGACATTCCGTCACTATAAGCACTTGAGACAGAGCACAATCGATTTTGCCGGTTTTCTCCGATAAGCGGCGGTTTTTCGATATTTTTAGAAGACATTTCTATTGGGACGGTTTCAATGTTTAATTTTTGCAAAAATAACTTTTTGAAAATATTCCAAAAAACACAAACAAAACAAGATGCAGCAGGTAGGTGGTAAACGCGACGGATAAGAGACGGCACTACATAATAATAATTTCACTAAAGGCACTGGATTAAAAGTACTCATAAACATCTGTCGGCTACCAGTGGAGATGGCGGCACATTGTGAATAGATGACTCATTATTCATGTGTTTGTGTAATTATACCAATCAACCATTGTACTTAAACATAAGGAATAAACAGTTCAAATGTAATTAGCCAATAATTGAGTCCATTATTTTGGTATTATTCAATTTGGACCTTTGCGTTTCAATGTCTATGAGCATGATCGAGACAAGCGCGCTGAGAAGCATACTCGTTTCAAGCATGCTCCACAATATGCATGCTCAAAGCAAACACTCCAACACACGTCATTTAATAGCAGGCTCTCTCAAGTGTAGAGGAAAACATGAAAAAACCAAGTGGCTATCCGCAAAGAACTGAACAAAATCATCATTTTGCTTCCAATGCTGTAACGACAGATCGATACTAGCATGCTAATAAGCTAACGCGTTCAAACTTGCTAATTAGCGTTCCCCCTTCCACCCCCGGCTCAGGTAGCACACTCTATACTAGCAATGTTTTCCACACACATGCCACTAGGTAGCGATTGCTAAATAATACCTTATAAACGGGAATTTGGCGAAAAAATGCAAAATTTCAATTTTTAATATTTTTTTGCGACGATACATTGATGCCAACGCTGAATCCAATTGTCCGTGCACTTTTCATAGGCCTGCAAAGGTTATGGCCTTTTAGCTCTCGCAGGGAAATCTCTTATGGCATCAATCATCTCAAAACGTGTTCCTCTTAAGAGCAATTTTAATCTTGGGAAAAGAAAAAAGTCAGACGGGGCCTGGTCTGGAGAATACGGTGCTTGGCTGATGACATTTGTCGAATTTTTTCCCAAAAACTCAACTTCACAGAAGTCAACAGATGGAAGAGTTGAGGAAATGTGGATGTTTAAACATGGGCAGAATGGTGAATTTACACAGTGTGTAAAGTGGCCACTTAAACCAGCCATTGGCAGGTCATAAGCCCTGTAAATGCCTAGACTTCCATATTCCCTTCTCAATAATGTTTTTCCCTCTCTGTTGCAATAATTTTAAAAATGAATAACTTCCTAGGGAGGAAATCCAGCCAGCCTTTAAGATTAATTTATATGAACATTGAGATGTAATATGGAATGAGTGGCAACAAAAAATGATATGTATTTATTATAAAACCTTTTATGCGCTGTGATCTCTTTAAAATAAATGAAAAAGAAAAAAAAGGATGTTTTATTTATTAAATTTTTTTATCAACCCTTTTCATGTGTATGCATCACACGGAACCACTGTGACATCATTTGCCCTGTCCACATCCGGTGGTGTATAGAGCATCCCATCGGTATTTTTGTTTCAGAGAAGGTAAGGTGATCAGTCTTATGCTCTAGGTGCCAGTCCCAGGAACAATGAAATATTGCGGCTTAGAACCACTTTTAAAATCGATATTTCATGTCGACATTGTCGGGAATCGAACTCGGGATCTCCAGCATCAACCACTACACTATGAGGCATACTTTTCTTCGCTCGATTACTTTTTTCAGGACTTTTGCAATGAGGAAGTTCAGTGGTTTTTTTACGTTTGTTAATATTAATTTATGTTTTGTAAATTTGAATTTACTATGCCCGTGACGTCACAAGTTGTCGTCGATGAGTTGCGCTGACGTTTGAAAGTAGAGCCCCGCAGCATCAAAATACACTAAATGTAAAAAAATGCCCACGTCCAGGTACCGTCCAAACCGGAAGTCTATCACAACACTCAACAAAGCTGTAATTGATTGGTTGATACACAAGAACTTGTGACAGTTCATTTTTATACATTTTTGAGAAACTTTACCTTACAATCAAATGCTCTAATTTTTGTAAAAGGCATTTTTGCCGTATATGCCAACAAAATAAATAAATATTATGTATTAAAAAATATATGTAAACAAAAAAATTGTAAATAAAAAATATCCAATTTCTTATAGCACTGAACTTCCTTATTGATACTGTATTCTTTTTTTACATTATACGCCGTGTACAACGCCACACATTTATATAAGCCTTTGATTGTATTGTTGACTTATCTCAGATTTCTGATAAAGTGCTTTTTCTGTGCCCAATAACAAGAAGTATTACAAAATGACTTAAATTGGTATGTAAATGTATAATACCATATAAATACCGAAAATGTAAACCCAATATTAATTATATTTGTAGAGATATTATTTATTAGATGCAATGCGTATTAGCTTCGAATCACCAGGAAGGGAGGGTTAAAAATACATCTTATTTTTGAGGCACATTTGAAAATTCAAAATAACATCTTTTCATATTTCGATTTATAAAACAATACAAAAACACATTATCAATACATAAATCATAAGTAAATTTAACCTACTTACATAATTTAAACAGTAAATCATTTAAAATGATATTCAATATTACGTTAAACAGCATCACAAAACATATTTTAACTAAAATAAAATTTTTATTTTATAATATCAAACATGAAATAATTACATTATTTCTAAACAAAGAAAAGTATCTAAGTATATTGTAGCCCTTGTATTTGTGGGGTTATTTTTGGTTCATTTTATACTGAGGTATATAATAAATAATGTATTTGAAACTTTAATCTGAAAGAATGAGAACAAAAATAAATACAAATTTGAAACTTTCGTTAATTAATGTCAAGATAATCGTGGCTAGATTCTATAACTTTAATTGTTATAGGATGGGTTAAGTTAAAATAAAATTGTTAAAATAATTTGCATTCTTGGTGAAACTGCGTTTCCATTACAATAACAAAAATGCTGTATTTAATTTTATTCCACGATTCTGTTAATCGGTGAGAATCGACTGCCGGGAATATTTCTCTCAGAGAATTACCATCGACCGTCTCTTTGGAAGATTCTCGATGCGTACGGTATTCCTCCCGAGAATATTGCTGTTATAAAGGCCCCCCGCATAGACAGCAATCGTCGAGAGAATCGGCAGCTCTTCGACTGATCGGTTCGGGGTCTCCACTGGAGTGAGGCAGGGCTGCGTCCTTGCACCCTCCTTATTCATCGTATTGATGGATTTTATTTTATGCAAATCAATATCACCCAATCGAGGTATCAATTGTGTGACTTGGAGTATGCTGACGATACGGTTCTTTTTGAAAAGTCTGTTGGTGATTTTCAAGAAATTGTCGACAAACTGCAGGAAAACTCTTTTCGTCTGGGTTTAATAATATTAATATCAAAAAGACTCTGATTATGTAAGACATAGAGTTGTTGGAGAAAATCCAGAGAAGAGCAACTAAAATGGTAGTTTCTCTAAGAAATAAATCATATGAGGACCGCTTAAGGGAGCTCGGGTTAAGTTCACTGGAAGAGTGGAGCCAGCGTGGTGACTCAATTGAAACATTCAAAATCTTAACTGAGCAATATAATGTACCCAAGTTGAAATCAATGTTCACTATGAATGAAAACCGCCATCTCAGAGGTCATTCATCGAAACTCAACACTACCTCCTTCTCATCCAACCCCGGGAAGAACTTCCCGACAAACCGAGTTGTGGAGAAATGGAATGGCCTTCCCGAGAAAGTGATTGGTGCTAGTTCAGTGAATGTTAACTAGATGCACACAGCAATGTATAATGTTTAATAACCATGTACACTTGATATACACCACAAATCCTGCCCTGATTCTGATCAGCCTCTCTACAATAATGGGCAGAGGATCACATAACTGAGGATGGAAGCATGCGCAAAGAGCTTGCAACCCGGCAACATGATGAGCTCTAGTCTATACTCAGTCAGAACGAAATGCCGATTATTTGACTCTTGTATAATGCCAGTAGTCCTATATGGGTGTGAATCTGGCACCTTACCGAAAGTTCAAATCACCAAACTACCGAGTTTTGAGAGTAAGTCCTCGAGTATTAGGCATAAGGTGGTTCGATTTCATAACTAACTTGAAGTCCGAGAATGGACTTAGAAGCGTATTGAGGATGTGGCGGTGGACCTGACTCGGACACGCGATGCGCATGCCTCGAGAGAACCTAAACCCGAGTTGGCTCTTCTTGAAACCTGCGAGCTCACGCCGTCCTGGAAAGCCGTCGATGACGATCTTTCAACATTATTCGGCGAAAATTCTGGTGATGTCCACATGCTCCAGTCAGGAGCGGACATGGAAAAGAAGAAAAAGAGAATATCCTATCAGTATACCCCCTCCCCAATTACTTTTTATTATAAAACTCTTATAATTATTATTACACTATACTTCAATTCATATAATTTAAACTAGTTTTTTCCCTTAATATTTATATAAAGTCATAATTGACAACCCCACTTATAAATATATGACAAAAGATTTGTTAGTCTTCCACCAGCCTGACGATGCCGGTCACCGGTGAAAATTATAAAAAATAAAAGTGGAATAAAACTAAATACACTATTTTTATTAACATATTACAACAAAGATGAAGAACATTTAAGAGAAGGTAGTATAGAAGTCTAGGCATCTACAGGGCTTACGACCTTGACCTGTCAATGGCTGGTTTAAGTGGCCACTTTACACACTGTGTAACATTCACCATTCTGCCTATATTTGAACATCTATAGCCCTTCAATTCTTTCATCTGTTGATGTTTGTGAAGTTAAAGAGCTGAAACCTTTATTTATGCGGGTGAGATTCATCTAATTGAATTATTTCACCTACATACTAGGCAACGCCTGAAAATGTAATTTTTTCAATTTCTATACTTCTTCATGGACCAGGTGGATTTATCAACAATATTTTGAGTTTGTCCAAATTTCTGTAGACAAGGACTGGTTTCGACTCCCTGGGGAGCTGTTTATATTAACATATTACAACAGAGATGAAGAACGTTTAAGAGAAGGTAATATAGAAGTCTAGGCATCTACAGGGCTTATGACCTGTCAATGGCTGGTTTAAGTGGCCACTTTACACTATTTTTATTATTATAATTAAAATAATATTAAAAATAAAAATAAATTGTAATCCTAAGACAACATTAGTTTTGCGGGAACAATAATACTGTTTTATGAGACATACCTTGAAAATAAATAAAATACAGTCTGCTTTACAAAACAAATAAGAAGTAAAGACAATAGGTTCATCCTTTTCAATTTTACAAACATTTATATTTTAAAGTTTATATTTTATGTTACTAACCAATAAAATTGTGACTTGTGAGCATTTTGGGCATCAGTTCGGGTGTCATCATTTTTGAGGGCTCAGGGCCCGTCTGCGTATTATCGGTCGAAGCTTGTGTCCGTTGACACGAGGGAATTACAAGCAAACTTAGAAATCTCCACCAAAAACGGAAATTGAGTTATTGATGCCAAAATAAGGTATACATAAAACCTACCTACCTAAATAATAGCGTAATTCAAAACCGTCTCTGAATCTTGCAAAAACAGATTTCAATTATACTACTTGACACCGCAAACTCCGCATTCTCCATTGAGTTGGTGAAGCATAATTACAAATCGCAAATGACTCCTTCAATGGAGATTTGTAAGTGTGTGCAGAAGCACTACCCCCCTCATGTTTATTAATATTTTTAACATTACTATTTTAATTGCTTAATATTGTGTTACGGACTTGAGAAAAAGGCACAATCGCTTAGTGTACTAAATCTTTTGCCTAAACAGTGATATAAAAGAACATACTTATGAATTATTTTGTCAACTGAAAATTAATAAATTAAAATTAAATGTTAACAAAACTAAATATATGAATATAGGAAACAAAAGAATAGAAATTACACCATCAATTGTAATAGAAAATGAAAAACTTAATGAAGTCACTGAAATTAAATATTTAGGTGTAATGTTGGATTCAAAACTTACATTTCACCAAAACGCTAAGATGGTAATAAATAAGATTGCAAAAAAATATCAATTTTGGGAAGGATCAGAAGATTTATTGATAAGGACTCCTGCAAAACTATTTACAAAGCAATTATTGAACCACACGTTAACTACTGTAGTAGCATTTTATTTTTATCAAACAAAGAAAACATAGATAAACTAACTGTATTACAAAATAAAGCCTTTAGAATCATTTTGAAAAAAAACAGATATACGAGGGTAAAGTCGATGGTAAATGAAATGAAATTATTAACATATAAACAAAGAATATTTTACAATACAATGATATTTGTTCATAAAATTATAAACTCTAATAAAAAAACAGAATTTTGGAAAAAAATTGATCGGAACCAGCATGAACACGATCACAATACTAGAGAAAAGAACAAAATTAGACTTCCATTTAGGAAAAAGGCAAAGTCACAAAATTCAATTTTATTTAAAGCAATTAAAAAGTATTACGAAATGGAAAAAAATATTTATGAAGAAAAAAACATATCAAAATTTAAAATAATGGTCAAGACATATGTGATAAACAATTTATAAATTAAATATATTTGCAATGTTATTATTAGAACACACATAACAATATGTATGATATGTGTGCCCTACTTTAAGATTTAAATAAAAATAAAAAAAACTTTCAGGAAAGTAAGATCTAAAATGACATAAAAACATTGAAATTGAACGACGTTTAAGATTGCCTGGTAAGTATAAGCCGTAGGGGCTGCAGTCTGATAAAAAGTAAGAAAATCATACAATTTTGCTCTTTTAAAATGCTGCCCTTTCAAAATCGCGTCATTGAAAAGAATTAAATAAATAAACATTAGATAAAAATAATCGTTTTCTAAGGAATTTCTTAAAAATATACTTCAAAGTTTTATGTAACTAAAATAAAATAACTTTTCAACTAGCAGATTACGTCTCTTGAAATTTAGACTAAACTTTGGTTCGGAGGGAAAATATTTTTGAGAAGGGAATATGGAAGTTAGGTATTTACAGGGCTTATGACCTGCCGTTGGCTGGTTTAAGTGGCCACAACAGATGGAAGAGTTGAGGAAATGTTGATGTTTAAACATAGGGAGAATGTAATGAAAGTGAGCGCTCAAACCAGCTAATGACAGGGCACACGCCCTGTAAATGCCTAGACTTCCATATTCCCTTCTCAAAAATGTTTTCCCTCTGTTGCAACAAAAGCATTTTAAATCACACAAAGTCTGGTATTTTTCTTAAATTTTAGGTTAAATTATACCTGCAATAATCCTTTGAAAAAAGTTAAATAATTCAGAAATACCTTAGGAAATGTTTGTTTGAACGTTTATTTACTTTATTTTTTTAACAGCGCGATTTTTTAATGGTGTTAACTTTTTTCTTTTTTTTGTACCACAACATGTCAGGAGGCCCAATTACAGTGGTGAATTACATCACAACACCCAGGCTTGAGAAAAATCACATTTAATTTTGGTGTTCTCACCGGGGATCGAACCCGTAACCTTGACACTTGACTTGACATTGACATTACACCGGAACCTCGACATTACACCACGAAGGCCGCCAAGAACGGCGTTTTTAAATGGCAAAATCAACATGATTTCCTTACTTTTTATTAAACTACAGCCTCAGTAGAATTAATATTATGAATGCATTTAAGTAATATGAAAATTTAAGTTATTTTTCACTACAATTTTAAACTGACAGGTAGTAAAAAAATAAGAGCATTTAATTATACGGCGAAGAAAATGCAAATATATATTTTATATTATAGTCTTTATTCAATAATATACACATATTATTAAAATATTAATACATAATGTATTAAAACATATTTGTCCCAATAACGATTAATGAATTATTTGCAAAGGCTACTTGTGCTAATGATCTGGTGTTTATTCATTTTGTATTTTCTAGATCTTTTGTATGCTGACATACATACATGTATGTTTCGTGTTTCAATATTGTTTTTTAGTTTTTAATTTTTGTATGTCTAACTAACTCATTATATTGTTATATTGTAAAAGGCACTTGTGCTGTTTAATAAATAAATAAATAATTCGTGAAAAAGTGGTAATTATTTGTGAAATAGAATGTGGCTCAAAAAGTCTTGAGGTGTGTAAAAAATCTCCTTAACCACATTGTAAATATTGTAGAAGAATAAGAATGTTTATTTATTTGCATTTTAAATTTAGAAAGTACATAGTATGTTTGTAAACATTTATTAAAATTTTCCTTATAAAACTATTATTTTTTTAATAATCTGTATGAACTATACATATATTTATTTGTTTACTTATTGACAATATGCAATGGCGATTGGATTAAAAAAAAACCTTTCTCTGGTTATAACAAGCAAAGTCAGTCAGTCCCGTCTTCCTCGTGGTAACCAAGTTCGACTCTACGCATTTAATTATTGTAATTTAAATGCAGTTCCACCAAGAAATGTCGGTTGAAAAACTCAATCTATTTTGAATACTATTTTCTGTTGAACTCATTCAGGGTTAAAAAAATGGCATCTCAAAAATCGAGAAAATGCAATGAGCCCATTTTTCCCGTGCGCCCTTCAAATATGGTGAATTACATAACTATTAACACCAATATAAAAATAACATCTTATAATTAAGTACACAAGTAAGTAAACAGTAATATAAAATAACACAATCACAATACTATAAGTATATAATAAGGACATTGAAATATACTAATGATTATAGTATGTGAGGACCCTAGTATCAAAGTCGGACAATTGCCATTTTTTCAAAATGGGTTTTTTTTATAGAAAAAATGATTTTCTTGACAAAAAAATTAAAGATACATATCAAGAGCGGAAATTTACTCCTATCTCCGCGTCAAAAGCGGACATTCCATACAATGTGGGCGCTCAAGTGTCACGGCGGCCGTTATTTTGTCTTCTTTTGACGGTTTAAAATCAGCCACCGAAGCGGGAGCGTCTTTGCCATTTTTAGAGTTTAGGAAGTGTTACTATGCAGTAAAAGTATTTAAAAAAATGTATTTTTATACACTGAACAATAAACCCCAGTTTATCATTATTTTATGAATCTTGACCATAGTAAACATCCTTTTAAAAACGGACACTCGCATTTCTATGGGTTTCAAAAATGGACAAAGACATTTTCAAATCGTGTGTTTTCTATTTAAACAATACGTATCTTAGATGTTCGAAGTGCACAAGATGAATCTCTACCCATTTATTTAACTAAGGTATAAAAATATATTTAATATTAGTTTCTTGTATATCCGTAACAGAAAATCATCTCTGCTGAAAAATTACGAAAATAGTTATTGTCCCACTAAGGTCCTCGTGTATAGTATTAGTGGTAAAAACTGGTTTGGTATATTAATATATCAATAAGTAGGCACTGATTATCAGCATGTGTATACCACACTCAACAAAAATGGCAGTCGGTAGCTCCTAGAACAACGCTCACAAGTAGGCTCAATTCTGTAGTCATTTTAACTTGGAACATAACAGGTTTTAGCTCTTTAACCTCAAAAAAGTCAACAGATGAAAGAATTGAAGAAATATGGATGTTTGAACAGGGACGGAATTGCGAATGTTACAGTGTTTACACACTTTACAGTGGCCGCTTAAACCAGCCAATGACAGGTCATGAGCCTCGTAAATCCCTCTCTAAAATTTTCTCCATCTCTATCGTAGTATGTTAATCGTAATAACTCCCTAGTGGGTGAAATACCTGGGAGTATTTGTTACGGAAAATGGCAGCTTTCAAAAAGACCCGGGAGTGCGGATAGGAATAGCAGAAATTCCGAGTTTCCAGAATAGACGTCTCGGAAGAATCTCGGGTATGCGGTGGTTTGACTTTGTAAGGGAAGGAATAAGAGAACGGACGGAACAAACTCCGGTGACAACTGTCATCAAGCGGAGGCGATACCGTCGACTTGGCCGTGTGCTGCGGATGCCTCCCGAGAGCCTTAACCACGCTTGCCTACTTTACGAGACATCGGGTTCTCGATGTCCTGGACGTCCACCGCTGACTGTTCGTAGGCAGTTTGTGTCAGAACTGCGGGATGCGAACCTAATTTGGAAGGATGCTCGGAGGATCTTTGAGGACACCATATGCTCCAACCAGGGAGCGAGAATGATGATGAGTGGGTAAAAATTTGGACAGTCTCAAAACATTGTTCAAAATTTCAATCTCTACGGCGCCTATCACGCACCAATGTGTAAATATAAAATATTTTATAAAAAATATAAACAGACGTCATAGAGGTGAATTCGAAAGAAAAAAATGCCATTCCTCATTTTTCACAGCAGACTGAGAATCAATCTGTGAAATCTAGCTTCTAAAATGACAATGAACATACAAAAATCAATGGTATTTTCGATTCTCACGTGAAATCAAATAAAAAGAAACCGTAACATCTTTCTAGCATAAGCCTGAGTTAAGACAATGTTCAAAACGTTACTAGAGAAGAGTGTCAAAACATTACTAGAGAAGAGTGTCAAAACTTTACTAGAGAAGAGTGTCAAAAACTGCGATTGTGCTGACGCATATTGGTTCACTTAGGTAATAGATTGGTTCAAATTTATAAATATATACATATATGGTATATACCAGGGGCGAATTGTCCAAATAAGCGATTATGCACAGCTTACCATTATATTTGACTTTCTATAATAATGTTTTATAGTAAATATGTTTATGGGAAAATAAATAATATAATAATTATTTATTATAAATCACAACCACCGTTCTTCCTACAACAAAAAATCTAAAGTGCGTCCAGCGCCCAGCCCGTTCTTAGTGAACGATGAAACTAGCTGATTACCTCAGCTTATTCCTCCGTACAAAAAAATACACCATATTTTACATCTTTAACCTAGTTGCGTTTTTTCACTAATAAAGCAATTCTGCAAATTACAAATATTATTCGAAGATTCTCTATTTGGAAACTAGTATTTCGAACATTATTTCCAAAGGACTATTTTCTTTGATAGGATACCGTTGACATATTATGTATCACATAGGACATGTGGCGTTCGAAGTGGCCGTTTTTGGCATTATTCATTTTAAAAGGAATCGGCCACTGCTCAGTGTTGACATTTCAATCATAATGGAAATATCTGCTGAATGTCATTGTGGTATTTTTTAATGAATTTTTGTACAAGTGTTGCATGAAAATAGTGTAGAATAAAGCTACGTATATCGCGAAGTTATCAATAATTGTTGTTTGGGTTGATTTCCACAAAACTACAGAAAAATAGCCATTTATAATATAAATATTATGTTCTTATATGTAGGCACAAATGAATGAACATTGTTTGTAGATTACCTATAAAATAAATCACCGCTCGCCACTGGTATATACTAATATATGTATACTTAGATTTAAAATGTTAACTCTTTTACAGGTACCCGAAGATAACAAGCTTTGGGTCTGATTTGTAGATGTCTCTTTTTCCTTTGAATGACCATTTTTGAGGTTAATTAAGAAAAGTATAACTATATATAAGCAAGAGGTTCGATTGTATCATTGATACATTGTATCAAAATGATCGAATAGAAAATGGTATTGAGAACAGCACAACACGGTCAGAATCCCAAGTCTCGGTTAGTTCTAGTGCTACAGAGCTCGAAGCCACCACTTTTGTATCGTATGGCGACATCGACAATGGTTAATAAAATAATAAATAATGATAGAATGTTTAAATGAAGTAGTTTATGGTTTTATTCGCTTTTGGTTCTACCCTGTTGCAGATCGCTCCTTTCTTTCCTCTGCCTTTCGTAGCACTGAAAAATAAAAATAAAACTGGTTTAGTCAAAATACAATCAATAAAAATCATCATCATTATTCTAACGCGATGGTACATAGAAAACTGAATTGGAACAATAAATGCAGTGTATCTCGGTCATGTTTTACAGGAAAGTAAGGTGATCACTATTATCAGCCTTAACAAACTAGGTCATCCTGGACAAATCAATTTAATCTTACTTAACTGACTAGGTCATTCTGTACAAACTAGGTCATTCTGGACAAATCAATTTAATCTTACTTAACTGACTAGGTCATTCTGGACAAATCAATTTAATCCTTCTTAACTGACTAGGTCATTCTGGACAAACCAAGTTATCCTTAACAAATCAAGTCATCCACAACAAATTAGATAATTCTTAGAAAACCAGCACCGGGATAATGAACGCTATCTTCGTCGGTACATATCGAGATGGTTTAAACTAACATCAATATTTATAGGTGCGTAGCATGCATATTTATAAGTATCTTCTTCAGTATTCAGTAACCTGAAATCGAACATATTTAGAAAAAAGAAATTGTAAACATGTTCTATTTTTCATACAGAAAACTCAATTTTTCTTTGAAGATAAAATTGAAGATAAATTTTAACTTCCCATTAGAATACGGACCTAGGCCATCCTTAACAAACTAGGTCATCTTGGACAAATCAAGTCATCCTGGAAAAACTAAGTTAACCTTAACAAACAAGGTCATTCTGAACAAACCAAGTTATCCTTAACATACTAGATAATTTTTATGTGGCATCCATTAAAAAACACAGTAAATTTTCTGCAATTTATATTATATATATTAAATATTTACTAATCAAAAATATAAAAGACATTGTTGTAAGACGTCACTCCCTTTATGTACGCAAGATTTGTTTTTTCTTTTACGTAGTGGGAAATGTTAATATTAATATTGAATCCATATGAAATTATATTTCCTTGTAATAATTTATATATACTGAAGAAACTAAATTCTGCGGAAACTAATTCCATCCTTAACCAACTTAGTTATCCTTAACAAACCAGGTCATTCTTAACACACTAATTTTCACTCTAAGTTTAACAGGTCATCCTTAACAAGCTACGTCACGCTTAACTGAACAGGTCATCAAATAAAATGATCGGACAAACCTGATGGGCTATCTTCATCAGTGTCTCACTCATGTTCTTCCCGGTCTGGTTCACCATACTTCGGAATACTCCACCCTCATTCTGCAGCAGGATGTGTGGGTGGTCAAACTCCACAGCTTTACCCGCATCCATCACCAGCACCTGGGAGAAAATTGATTTACAAGTTGTTGAAAACAAGGGAACTGATAAAAGGGTACTCGCAAAGGTTTGCCTTCGACCTAATGAAGCTCAGCCTCATCAAGTGATGGTTATCACTAGAGCCCGCCCAGGGCACTGCAGATTGAACAAACACCGCGCTAGAATGAACCTTTCCCAAACATCTAGATGTAGGTTCTGCAGTGCAGATGAGAAAACACCTATACACATCTTATGGGAATGTGATGCTTTATATCATAAAAAGAGCCTTATCCTAGGGGGACCACTGGTTAAACCTGAGGATGTTAAAGAGCTGGCCCCCTACCTAATAGCCCGATACTTTACGGATCTGGGCTCGGAGGGGGAGATTTAACAAAATGTAAACTCTCGCCTTCCACGCAGTAGCCAGGCTCTTTATAGACCCGGGCTCGGAGGGCGAGAACTATTCAGGGTGACCCGTCACAATAGATCTTCACAGGTCGCAGTGACGTCAGGAGCTCGAATAGCACTGACCCCCACCTCTGAGAATAAGGCTAAGACAAGCATTGTCGACAAAATGCAGAAAGGAGTGTTGCGTTGGTTTGGACGTTGAAAGAGAATCTCGATGGATGCACAAAACGAGGAAGGCCGAGAAAGACACGGCATGACCAAATTCAACAAATAATTAAAGATAGACATGTCAAAAGTCAGAATAATAGTCGAGCGTATAAGAAAAGATGTAGAGGAAGCGAGTTCTGTATGCAAAGACTGTGTGATGACAGTATGGTGTTATATCCTCCCTGCTTGCCCCCACGGGTAAATCTGGGATTATATACACATACCAAAAATAATATTGTGTAAACAAGATCTGGTCAAAAATTAAGTAAAAATAAATTGCAGAGTCATCTGCAGGCGATTACTAGAAATTAATTTAACTCGGATAGAGTCTTAGCTACATAAATAAAGTAATTTGCTTTAATACTTAACCTCAATATCAAATACATAGATGGCGCTCCAAACGCGCTAGCGAAAGCTTTCCTTGTTTCATGACATATATACAAAAACCAAAAATGTCACCGATATGGATATTCGCTAATAAGCGGAATGGGGAATGTTGTAGAATTCTACATAAAAGTGGCCACTTGAACCCAACCTATGACAGGTCATAAGCCCTGTAAACGCTCGAATATCCATAATCTTGAAACAAAAATACTACCCATCTCTGTAGTGATATAAATAATAATATAAATCTGGGATTGTTTGTTCTGTTATTAAACCCTCTTAAAATAGTACAAAGATTAATTATTAAAGTACTTCTAAAGAAAGCCTCAACATTCAATACGGAAAGTCTATATTAAATATTTAAGGTTCATACAGTAGACACTCTTTATAAAGTAAATTCTGTTATACAAATTTGTAATGAAGAAAAAATAAAAGAATTTGAGATAAATAAGTCACTCAGATACCAACATCATATGAAAATGCCTAAATTCCACACAAGTCATAATCAAAATAGCTTTGTCTTTAAAGGTGTAAAAAATTATAATAATCTTCCCAATGAACTAAAAACTGTTAAAAAATATACATCAATAGATAAATTTAAAGTAAATCTAAAGACATTTTTTGAACACGTGTAAAAACTACATTAAATTTTAATTAGTATGAATGTATTATTGTTTTATGATTTTTTTTTTTATACATCTAATGTTCTTTTTTTTTTTCTCATACTCGTATTTAAAATTATATAAACTCTTATAAATAAACAACTACAACAGTGTAAGTCCCTCTCCAAGCACAAGAGTTAGTCCCTTTTTTTGGAAAGTTACAGTGATAACATTTACTAGATGTGTAAAAGTAAATATGTATAGAATTTTTTTAAAACATGTACCTTTTATGAAATTTATTAATAAAAAATAAAATCTATCAATCTTAACCAAATAAATTCATATGTGGAGAGACTGGAACCTTTCGATCTCACAACGCTGCAGGAATGGCGAGAAGGGGTGACCCGATGGAGACATACAAGATCCTCAACAGCCACTATGGCTGCCCAAATTTGGATCCCACATTGGAGCTTTAACAAGATGCTCGTCTTCGAGGCCATAGTCTCAGGCTGGAGAAAACGAGATTCAATCCAAATCCACGGAAGCATTTCCCGAGCAATAGGGTTGTTGATGGTTGGAATTTATGTTGGGTTTTATTCCCCGAACTGGAAGGGTTTTTGAGAATCCCCGTACACTCAGAATTTTGTACAACTCGTTGGTTCGCTCGAGGCTTGAGAGTGCATCGGTGATATGGAGTCCGCACGAAGCGAGATACTCCCTCATGTTGGAGAGGGTTCAGAAAAAATTTCTGAGGTATCTCTACATGAGAGAGTATGGTAGTTATCCGTGGCTCTATCCCACTGGGTTCCTCTTGGGTATGCTTGGGACCAATAGGGATGGGTCTGCACTGACCCATTTTTTCAGACTGTTAAGGGGTTTTATTTAACTCGGCCATTTTAGAGAGTATCAATTTTTATGTTCCTGATGGCTATCTCCGACAGCGTCAGCACAGACTGTTTTACCTCCCGGTTTCCAGAACCAACCTGCCTCTGGTCATGCCGATTGGAAGAGCAGCCAAGCAGCTGAACATTATCACTTTGGAGATCGACACCTTTCACATTAGTGAAACTATGTTGAAGAGGCAAATACTCTTGCTATTAGAGAGTATTATACCTTAATAATGTCGAACCATTGCTCAAGGGTTCTTGGTTTGATATAAAGCTCCAATTTAACGTCTTAAATCCTTTGTTATTTGTTATGTTACTTTGCAAATAAATAAATTCGAATTTGAATTTGGAATAAGCTGCCACTAGAGGTGATCTCAATGTGTAGTCTCAATGGGTTCAAAAATGGACTAGATTTGTTTCAGAAAAATTAAAGCGCGCCAAAAACTAACTTTTGTTAGACTAGATTTGAGCATATCAGCTTTAAGCTGCTCGCTTAAAATTAATATGATAATAATAATAATTATAAATTCCCCCAGTTCAGTTCGCATCTAAAAACATTTGGGCTTATTTAAAATAATGTTCTTTTAATTTCTGATCATTTGATTAGTAAATTATTTCAATTATTATTTAATAATTGCAATCAATTATATCTCGGGTAAAAAATGACTTACTTTATCAGAATCCATAACGGTGTGTAGCCGATGAGCGATGGTCAACACCGTACAGTCTGAGAACTTCTTTCTTATTGTGGTCTGTATGAGAGCATCAGTTCTGTAAACAAAATATTGGAAATTTCTTAAATTTCATTGAAAAAAGATAAAATTGTTATTAAACGGTCACAAACAAAGATCAAAATTTAACCGAATCGTGACATATTATAGTCCTTAAAATATAGCTTGATTAGAATGACAGTTGTCAGCAAAAGTGACGACATAACTTTGTAGTGACGTCTAAAGAATGATTTATACTGACACACGAAATATCATTTGTATCTGGTATGTTAATTTTTTTTTTTTATGACATTAGTTTGGCAGCTGTCTTTTAATCAAGCTACATTTAAGGACGATAGGGGCCCGGCCAATGCAATAGACCGTTTTCAGTAAAATTAAAAATTATAAACTTAACAATATTTTTTATGCTATTTACTAATTTATAATTGTAAAAAAACGTGATTTTTCCCTATTCTTTCGTGTCATTGTACTCACTGGGGGTCCACATTGGCTGTGGCCTCGTCCATCACGAGGATCTTGTTTCTGCGGACAATGGCGCGCGCGAGACACACGAGCTGACGCTGCCCCACGCTGAAGTTGGATCCGCCCTCCGACATCTTGGAGTTCAGTCCTCCCTCCAGCTCAAGCACGGCCTCCTTGATCTCCACCTGAAGAAGAGAAACGGCCGGTACGCATCATCCGAGTCAGTGAGAGATTACAGGAGAGACGCATGCCGTGCAGGGCAGTATCGAGTAAAAATATGGGATACAAAGAAACGGGGATTCGTTGCAACGTTAACATGGAGATCATCAGACATCTTGAGACATGGTGCCTTACCGAAAGAAATAAAAAAGGAAAAGAGGCCTTTGAGATGTGGTGAAACAGAAGAATATTAGGAATTTCCTGGAGAGAAAGAGAGCTGTAAAAGCATATGTGTATGGAGTAGAAGGACGGACTCTCAGAATCTCCACGGTTAATAAAATTGAACAACATTTTGAGTTTGTCCAAATTTTTCTAGACGAGGAATGGATTCAACTCCCTGGGGAGCTATTTATCTTAACATATTACAACAGAGAATTTGAATTTGAATACAGTCCTTGTCTACAAAAATTTGGACAAACTCAAAATATTGTTGATAAATCCACCTGGTCCATGAAGAAGTATAGAAATTGAAAAAATAACATTTTCGGGCGTTGCCTAGTATGTAGGTGAAATAATTCAATTAGATGAATCTCACCCGCATAAATAAAGGTTTCAGCTTTTTAACTTCACAAACATCAACAGATGAAAGAATATAAGGAATATAGATGTTCAAATATGGGCAGAATGGTGAATGTTACACAGTGTGTGAAGTGAATAAATGCCTAGACTTCCATATTCCCGTCTCGAAAATGTTTTCCCTCTCTCTTGAAATAAATTTAAGGTTATTTTTATTTTATGGATGTTTTTTAGAACAAAACTTTGACCAACTCTACATTTGACCAGTCTGTTTTTTGGTTGGCTGGAAGATATTGCCTTTAGCAACAAGTCGGCCAAAGTACTTAATCTTAGGGGGTAGACGATGTATGGGGAGTAAAACATCGAGGCTTAGGAATCTTCGACGGTGGTTTGGAACACAAGAAGCGGCAATCCTCGTCAGAATGGCCCAGAGTAGAGAGAAGTTTCAAGTGATGGTCGCCAACTTCAGAAGAAGAAAAAGATTGACTATAATGTTGCATGCTATTGATATTCACCTCTTCTAGAGCTTTCCACAGCACCTCGTCGGAGTACTGGCTGAAGGGATCCAGGTTCTTCCTCATGGTCCCTGAGAACAGAACTGGCTCCTGAGGTATGATGGAGATCTTCCCGCGAAGGTCGTGCAGACCCAATGTCCCTGTGTCCACTCCATCAATGATAATTTTACCTTCAACATATGCCAACCTGGAATTATAAATGACAAACTCATCAACACCAAAATACCCGTGGTCGTCGTTTGTTGTGCTGTGTATAAATTCTTATTTTTGCCAATGTTTCGGACGGTATTACAGTGTCCATCAACTTGGCTGATGCGTAACAAATTGGTGTATGTCGGCGAGAAGGAGAAACGATACACTACACAACAACCCAGAAAAACGCAACAAATACACCATTTATGATTAAATTTCTGTTTCTGTACCTGAAGAGGGCCCCTATGATGGAGCTCTTGCCGGCCCCCGTGCGGCCGACTATGCCGAGCTTGTCGCGCGGCTCCAGGTGGAAGTGCAGGCCTCGCAGGGCTGGGTCGCCCTGGGGGGCGTAGCGCAGCCACACGTCCTCGACGTCCAGGGCGCCGTTCTGCGGCCAATCCTCAGCCGGAGCCACGACGCTCTTGAGCGGAGGCTCCGACTCTATATCGTTGTACTCCATCACCCTGCAATTTGGGAAGGGATTCAACGGTGTGCGACAGACCCCTTGTTCGATGCTACAATACGAGGGTCGGTTGATATGCTCCATGCCTGGTCTATCTCTAAGTGAATGAGAAAAAGTTTTGGTAGCATATTTTTTGGCATAGTCCTCCAGGACTTGTATACATTTCTTCCAGCTGTATGAAACAGTACTTATGATTTTCTTGTTGTTTTACTGTAGAATGTTTTATTATTTAAACTTTCTACTGAATATGCTGTATAATTTTTAGGTTAATTTTTTAAATATAAATCTTTTATAATTTTTGGTTTAATTTTTTTTTTATATAAATCTTGGGTATAAGGAAATTCATGTTTTAAAAAAATAAAAATATTAAGCTAAATATGTTAATATTATAAATGTTTGTAAAAGGCAGATTTGCCATTTATGTTTATAAAATAAAAATAATAAAAATGGCGCTAAATAAATTATCCAAATATATATATGGTTGATATGAAATATATTTATTTAAAAGGGTGTTTTTACACCAGAATATTTCATTTTCCATGGACTGGTACCTGAAGCGTAAGACTGATTATCTTACTTTCGTGTAACAAAAATACGGTCAAAATACACTGCGATTGGTGAACAGATGCAGTGCCCTATGCACCATTAGGTGTGGAGAGGGAACGAAGATGAAGAAAAATAAAAAATAAGAGGAAAAAAAATATTTTAACGGATTTAAAACAGAACAGATAAGAAGCAACAAGAAAAGAAATTGAAAGATAAGAAACTTATTGCTTCTTTAGTTCTTGTCAGTTATGTTTCACCGTTCTCGTGTGCATTTCGATCACTCACCGACTAAAACTCGTGACGTCGCAGGGCGGTGTAAATTTCGGTGGGATTTTCAAAATTACAAAATTTTCATAATAATACGACACATGAAAATAAAAATAAAGAATTTTTGGTTTAGTTTGATAGTCTAACAATGAATAAAAAAATTGCTGCGCCTCCTCATTGAATCGGTCGTACCTTTCGACGCTGGTCATCTGGTTCTCCAGCTCCGTGCTCTGTCGCATGCCCCACTGGAACATCCCCGTGAGCCCCATGGCCTGCGTAATGGCCAGACCCACATTACCTCCCAGCACACCTGCGAACACACACAGCGTACGTATAATATAGCACTATTGAAAGGGTAATCCACGAAGATTGGTTCTTTCCGGTCCTTTCATAATCACTGCGATGATGAAATAATCCGAACTCTGCTCGATACAGCAGAGCCGCAAACAGCAGTTATTGCGCGATATACGTAGCTTTATTCTATACTATTTTGATCTAAGCTAAAAGACTTTTTGTGATGTTAGCTATCATATTATATTTATCATATTTTGTAAAGTAGGTTGAATGCTGTCGAAATGCGATCCCTCAGGCGAATGTGTGGTAAAACGATGTATGATAGGTGCACAAATGTCGAGATCCGTGAAGTGTGTAAGGCTGAGACATGCATTATTGACAGAATTAAGAAAGGGGTGCTGCGTTGGTTTGGACATGTAGAGCGAATGGACAGCGAAAGAACGACTAAAAGGATCTACGATGCAAATGTTGATGGATGCAGAAAACGAGGAAGACCGAGAAAGACATGGCACGATCAAGTCCATCAAATACTTGAAGATGGACATGTCAAAAGTAGGAATAATCGGCGTGCGTGCATAAGAAGATGTATGAATGTAGAGGAAGCGAGGTCTGTATGCCAAGATAGAGTGTTATGGCGTTCTATCCTCTCTGCCTACCCCTACGGGGAAACGGCGTGATGGTTTGTTGTTGTTGTAAATGTTATCTACTACTACTACTACCATCACGCCATTTCCCGCCACACAAGTCTCTCCTGGCATACATTCCTAGCTTCCTCCACATTCATACATGCCCTTCGGTTCTGTCTGCTTTTGACATGACCAGACTTAAGATTTTGGTTTATCTGATCATGCCACGTCTTCCTCGGTTGTCCTCGTCTCATGTTGCCGTTCATTTTCGCCATCTATAACTTATATTATATAAAACATACTTTTTTTCTACTGCCTACCCTGTTGTATAGGGCAAATTATTCTAATGTTTTCCATATGTATTTGGGTTTTGTGTCGTTTGATTGATTTGTTTGTATTACTACGTTCTTCTTCCTTTCCGATGCGGGATCTGGAGCGTGCGGCCGCGGTCTCAATTTGGAACTAACACTGTATTCCTCCACTGTAATACTGGGAAATTAGAAAAAGGTGATTGTGCTGACCATGTGTATTTGATTGATCACAAACTGACAATACTGCAGTGAGGGGTACAATGAAAGATTTTAAAGTTTATTTGTTTTGTTATTTTCGCGGTTTGATTGTAAAGAAATATTAAATTTTCGCTTAATTAGTTTAAAAAAAAATTATTGATATTGATATGCGAAACTGAAAAAAGACTCAAGTCTTTATGAACAGTTTCGGGAAAGGGGTGGATGCTTTCATTGTACTGCCTACCCTAGTTAAAAACTCAGTGCACGCGACTGGTCGCAGCCTTACATAATGCACGGATCTCGACATTTGTGCACCTATCACACAGAGATCGCATTTTGACATCATTCTCACCATTGTTTATCCAGTCTCATACTTCGGTCCCATAGATAAGGCTCGGCACCGGAGCTCCATTGTGAACGGCCAATTTTACCTCCTGCGACAAACACTTATTTAAATAACTTACTATCATCGCCCACCAAGAAGAAGCTGAATGTGACGATGCCGATGTACAGCACGCAGACGATGTCCAGCCAGAAGCCGAAGGCCCTGGAGGTGGCGATGAAGAGGAACCAGGCGGAGCTGTGCAAGTCCTGGTGGGCGTCGAACTCCCGCTCCAGGGTTCCCTGGGCTGCGAAGGCGCGGATGGTGGTCATACCCTGCAGGGAGGCGTTCAGGTGGGAGAATACCGGGCTGCGGGCTGTTGGCAAAAAAACAATTGTTTGTGAATATTTATAGAACTTTTCCTACAGTATGAAGAGTTCGGCAGTGACGCGGGATGATTTCAAAATTTAATTACCTTTTAAAGAATGTTTTTTTTAATTAATTATGTCGTTTATTTCTTCTAACTCCGAATCAATTTCAAACAAAACACACAAACACAGATCGCATCAATTGTTTCTCTATCCACCATTTACCCCATTAATTGTACATATAAATACGTGGGGAGGAGCCGCTAGTAATTCACTATGGTGATTACCACCACTGTGCCATCAGAAAGAGAGTAATCTACAACATTTCTGATCAACAATCTCTGATTTTACTAATGCCCGTACAATCAAAACTCTTTATTGCTCAACTGATCGCCCTCTTCTAGAATATGCCTCCTAGAATAGTGGTCTGGTCTCCATTCTATGTGAATCGCATAAATCACATCGAATCAGTCCAACATCGCTTGCTTCGAAAAGTAGCGTGGATGCTTGGACTAAAGAGAGGTAATTATTCTTATGCTGATATAGAGTCAATGTTGAATATTTCTAGTCTACAAAAACGTAGAACTAATATTGATTCCATACTAAATGGTATAATCGATGTTCTATCATTACAGTACAGGACAAGTAAAATTCAATATTCCGACTCGTAGGCTGAGAAACAATGAAGTACTGTTCATCAATCAGCATAGAACAAACTATGGCTTTAAAACTCCAATGACTCGTCTTTGTCATAATGTTAACTCGAGACAAGATCCTGACTTTTTTAAACGAGCACTAAATAAATAGTCCAGATCTTGTCTCGATGTCCCTTGTGTTTGTCGATGCTTCTTTTCTTTTTTAAAAAATATTTTTCTACTACTATCCCTTTATTGTAATATTTAAACCCTATAAATTGTATAAATGGACAATGTTCGTTAATAAATAAATAAACGTAACAGTTGTCTGTACTTACTGACTCCCTCGAGGCGCTTGACACTCCTGGAGGTGGAGAGGTAGTAGATCCGGAGCAGGTAGAAGATGTACCCCACGACCAGAGTGGGGAGGAGCAGCCAGTAGTTCACAATGGTGATCACCACCACTATACCGATCAGGGAGAGACCGATCTACAACATAATGAAACTGAAACTATAGTAAAGAAAAAACAAAATATTCCAAAAAATTGGAGGATCATGGTATTAAAATGTTTGGATAATTTATATAGCGCCATTTTTGTGAAAATCACCTCAAAGGCGCTGTACAATAAATAAATATCCCAACTCGTCTTGCAGCTACAGAGCGCATGGACGGTTGAAATTCTAGACCCCATTTACTAAATTTAGATATTTGATAGTTGATAACATTTACAAAATATGATAAATATAATATGATAGCTAACATCACAAAAAGTCTTGCAGCTTCAAAACGCATCGACCAATGGAATTTCAACAACATAAGAATGATTTTAAAAAGTTAATAATAAAAAATAATTTTAAAAAACGCAATAATAATACATTGAGCAAAGAACTTGTAAGTATGGCAATTAAGTGAACGTGTAACAGCACAAAAAGTAAAATATAAAAAACTAAACAAAGATAGCATTCCTTAACTTATTATTAAGGTTAACAAGACAATAGACAATACTCAAACTCAAACTCGTCCCTGCTTTATGCAGTAAACAGCTTTATGCAGTAAACAGGACCTACCTTAACCTTAACCAAGGGATCACGAATAGTCTTGGCAGCTCCTCCCCAACAAATACAACCGTAACTTATATATATTATATTATATATATTATAAATTAAATTTCTCTTTTGAAATTTTGTATTACTACTAAAATCGCTTTAATGAAATTTTATCGACTTCTCTTGGTTTAAAATCTTCTTCTTATATTGCTTTTTCAAATTTTAAATGATTACTTGCCATACTTGTTATTCCTTCTTTATTTTTTCTTTTTTCTCTGCTGCCATTGGCATGTTTTTATACTTGTTATACTTTTAATTACTTATATTATATATGTTAATAAAATCAATATATTGCTGCTCTTACTATAATGTGTCATTAATTTTGAAGATGTTTTTTAAATTGACCTAAATTTAAATTTACTGTCTTATATTTCACTTAAAGATTCTTCTCATCGTTTATTTGAATCCCTTAAAATAAATGTGTTTATGTTTTTCCTTTTTTAAAAAAAAAATGTTATTACTATTTTATTTTATTTTTACATCTGAGCACGTTTTTCATTCTTTATTTCCATTCTTAATTCTTAATTACTCTTACAAGTTTTCTTCATTTTTAATATTATTTCCATTTGTAAATACTCACTACAAACTACAAACCTTAAAATATTTTTTTTTCACTTAAATTTAAATTTTTAAACAACTTTCATTTGTTTTCTTTTTCCTTCTCTTTTTTATACTTTCATAATTAACATTAGATTTAATTGCTTTTTAATATGGAAACTTCACTGGTCCATTAGAATTAAGTCCAATTGTGTAAAATATTAAACTTTGTAACTG
The DNA here is from genome assembly GCF_059751315.1 of Micrasema longulum. Classification (NCBI taxonomy): domain Eukaryota; kingdom Metazoa; phylum Arthropoda; class Insecta; order Trichoptera; family Brachycentridae; genus Micrasema; species Micrasema longulum. The sequence goes on along the minus strand of NW_028278531.1, from coordinate 237,913 downwards.
TACTGTATGTTTCCTGAATAAAAGAAAATAAAAAATAAAAAAAATAAATAAAAAGTAACACGTAACCGTACATTGTAACGTCGTAAGAGAGTACTGAAGAGATGTGTAGTGGTCCATGAAACGTGTCCTCCATTTATACGCTGGATTCCTTTGTTCCCTGGTCTCCCGCTACGACGAAGGGAAGGTTATGCCATACACAGTGCATCGAAGAACTCATTACATTTCATCTTAGCATTTCGTGTCGCCCGGCCACCAGCTCTCCGCCAGTGTTCGTTATTTATTTGACGGACTTATGCAGTCCATTCTAACGATGGTAAATACAATTTCTTATAATAAATACAGGCACTAATAAAATAAAATACAACTAAATAATATTAAACCTAGGACAAAAAAAATATAAATTACTACCTCAAGACAAGATCCGGTCTATCTTAGTGAATTTTTAAAACTATAAAGACTTGCACCAAAAAAGTCCAGATCTTGTCTTGAGTTTACAATACGACACAATCGGGACATTGGTGCATGCGAGCCATAGTTTGCGCTGTGCTGATCGAGGAACAGCACATTATTATTTCGCAACCGGCGGATCGGAACATTGAATGCCACTTGTTCCAGTAACGATGGTACATCAATTAAGCATTGAATATTGTAAATTCCTTCTGTACAAAATAATAGGATGTAACTCGTGTGTAACTGCTCAATAAATAACTTCAATTGTAATCCATCTTTCTTATTTAACCTCAAATCAACTCACGCGCACCCGTCCGATAATATCACAAAAGAAGCGGCATCCTCAGGGGGCCGTCGGTTAAACCTGACCATTTTAGAGTGCTCGCCCCCTACTGAGGATCTGGGCTTGGAGGGGGAGATTTAGCAATATGAGTACACCCGCCCTCCGCACAGTAGCCTGGCTCTTTAAAGTCCAAGGCTTGGAGGGCGAGAACTAATTTACTGGGACCGTCACAATAGATCTAAACAGGACGCAGCGACTCCAGCGGCTTATAGAGCACTGACGGCCGTATTTCAGAACAAGAGTAACGTCCGTCATCCTCGCCCTAAACAAACTTTGAGAACCTTGATTACAATCCAAAAACGCATATTACATGAACTAGAAATTCTAATAAGCTAACCTGAAGAACATCAATAACGGCCATTGGCAGCATTTCATCAATGGACCCCATGTCCTTTGAGAATCGGTTCAGGATACGGCCGGAAGGGTTGGTGTGGAAGAATCTCATGCACGCTCTCGTGATGGCTTGGAACATGTTGTCGTGTAGCGAAGTGGACGCGCGCATTGACAGCCAGAAGAACATGAATGAACGGAGCATTGTCAGGACTATCAGAGTCAGGATCAGAGCTGAAATGCAAATGAAAACAATCTGGTAAACGAAAATGCAGAAAAACCGATTTAACATATTATTAAATGAGGAACTTTAGCCCTACGGGAAATTGGACAAAGTAAATGTATTCTTGAGCGCGGTAAAAATTACTACTACTACCATCACACCATTTCTCCGTTGGGGTAGACAGAGAAAATTGACCACCAAACATGTCTATCCTTGACATACATTCCTAGCTTCTTCCACATTCATACATCTCGTCATACATGCCCTTCGGTTCTGTCTGCTTTTGACATGACCAGACTAAAGATTTTGGTTTATCTGATCATGCCACGTCTTCCTCGTCTCACGTTACCGTTCATTTTCGCCATATATACTTGTTTTACCATTCTTTTGTCATCCATTCATTCTACATGACCGAAGCATCTCAGAGACTCTTTCTTAAACTTATCAATTATACTTGACTCAGATTTACACTCTCGCCTGATTTCATCATTCGTAACCCTGTCATACATTGATTTCCCACACATTCGTCGAAGAGATCGCATTTTAACCGCATTCACTCGGCTTTCATCCTTCCTCTGCCAGTTCCATGTTTCACTTCCATACATAAGTGTCGGGACTAAAACTCCGCTGGGCACTGCCAGTTCTTGAAGCATTAAATTACATGGCAAAGTTTTCTAAAAATGTATGAAAAAAATATTTTTTTTAAATGAACTCCTTTGAACGACGTCACTAGTTTATATGAATCAACCAATGGTAAGAGAGTTATGGAAAATTTCCGGTTTGGGCTCTGTGAATGGACTAATGGGCAGAACTGATCGAGAATAACCGGAAGAGAACCTTTGACGTCACACGCGGAGTTATTTCAGAAATACAAAACTCAAAAAAATCATAGCACTGATAATACGATATATAAAAATTGAAAAAAAAAATTTCGAGCTTAGTTAAATAGTCTATTAACAAATATAAAAAACACTGAACTTCCTCATTGTGAACTTAAGAATATTCCGTCTTTTGCTTGTGGTAACACGATTTTACATCACCGCACGCAAAGGAAATATTTACCACAGGCTTTTAAGAGTTAATAGTGAAAGTCTTTACCAGAATAAATGTAGATGAAGTGGGCTCTCGTGAGGAAGCTGCCATTGCCGAGATCTACCAATGGGTGGTCCATGGAAGTACTCAAGGTGTTGTTTTTATTCAAACTCAGCTGGAGTTTGGAACTCACTTCTTCCACATTGACCCTAAAAATGAATAATTTCGATCAAATATAAGTTTATTAGCCTTTATCTAAATACATGTAATAATTTCTTAACATTTTCTGTCTGATTTCTAGGTTAACTTTCGCACCAATCGGCAAAATTAATAAATGTCTATTGGTTTATTGGTAAAGGATAAATTAAATCGACTCGTAAACATTAATTGTATTAGTCAATGAATGTGTAGTTGAATGTCACGCCGATAGATGGCGGGATCGTTTTTCGCTCGGTCGGCAATATCGCCTGATTTGCGGCCGATGGGTGTCGTGTTTTGAAAACGCGCTCTTGATAATTTACGCGGGCGGGGTAAGACAGTTTTTTAGCTCTCAGACTTGTGCTTCAAGGCTGACTTCTTCTTGAAGCCCATCACGCGGCCTGGTGCTCACCAAACAATACAAATCAGGTCAGTTTTCTATATCTTTTTTTTAAAGATGATTGTCATTTGTATGGAACCGCTGGCACATGAACATTCAACACATCGCATTAATAAAGTATAAAAAGACTAAAAAGTTACTATTTACACGCAACGGAGCTTATTATACAGGTATTTATAACAGTACATGGTGACATTTGAAAACGTTTGGTATTTTTTCTGTTTAATAATACGTTTTTTGCAGATTTTAAACTAGATGAGTGTTTCAAAGTTTATTTTCTTGTTCTTTTCCACATTCGCTCCTAAGTGGAGCATGTGGACATTACCAGTTGCCTCCAGGAGACCCTATCGCTGTCACTGACACTGTCGCTTCCTCCGTTCCACCGAATAAAGTCGAAAGATTCTCACCGACAGCCTCCAGGACGGCATGAGCCCGCAGGTTTAAAGAACATACAACTTGGGTTTAGGTTCTCCCGAAGCATGCGTAGCACATGTCCAAGTCAGGTCCACCGTCGCATCTTCAAGAGGCTCGTTATAGGAGGCTGCTGCTTCCGTTCTCCGACATCAATGTAAGTTATAAAATTGAACCATCTTATACCTAATATTCTTCTCAAGCATTTACTCTTTGAATAACTGAAGAGTGCCGAAAATCTTAACCCATGACATCAGCGGGAAGGGAGAGTTAATATCTGCTTGCAATGCCGGTCGAGATTACCAGTAGCTGGTCCAGTAGTCGGACCCCGAGGCGAAGATCTGCGCGAGCACGGCGATGGCGAGCAGGGCGGCCGTGAGCAGACGCGGGCCCGCCGCGCGCACGTACGCGGAATACACGCGCCCCCCCACCGCGCCCTTGCTGCGCTGCTCCTCCTCGTTTTCGGCCGGCGGCAGGTTGCTTTCCTCCACGGAGGTCGTCTGGAAACAGAAAATGGTTCGGACGTGGCGATGGAGATGTAGGGAGAGTACACGGCGAAAGAATGGCCAAAAAAGATGTACAATGCGAATATTGATGGCGCAGTGAATGAGGAAAACTAAGAGACACATGGCATGGCAAAAACGCAATTTGATTTTTCTTCATACAAACGTGTGGAGTTCATAGTCCATTGATCGATGACACACACACACACGTGTAATAATTTCACCTGAAATATACATCAACAAAGTCATCATTTTATATTGAATACAATACAACATATTCTGAAAGACTAACAGTATTGCACAGAAAACGTCCGTCTACATAAGAACAATGTTCTGCAGTACATTCACGCCATGGAGACATGAAGAATAAAGGAATGTGTCCTATAAAGAGACCACAGGGCATCGTACCGCTCAGTCAGCCCAAAGAGTCAACTCAACCGAGTCAGCTCAACGCTGTCACTCAGTTCCAGCATGTAATCCCAGTGCTCATTTCAACTCATCATCGTTATTACTCCCGTTACTTACTATGACTGCCCCCTGCACGCAATGCATCAATTATTTCTCAACACCAATTTGCGGGATCATAACTGGAAGCTCTATCGTCCCCAAATCCACCTCAACCCGAGACAACTTCCTTTCCAGCAGGGTAGTTTCAGACTGGAATAAATTACCAAGCCTAGTTGTCCATTCCACTCCGGTCAACCAGTTCAAAAACCGTTTGGATGCATTTTTGAAGGAAGAACTTGGACAAAAAGCAGTACAAGAGATATAACAAATAAATAATAGGTCTGCAAAGTGGGTGCATTGTTAAATGTGCCAAGTATTCTTGCAACTCACTGAGTTGATGCTAAGATGGCGATGGAACTCTCGGGATCCGGAGTCATCAGCAGCATCCGCCGGCAGTTCTACCTGCTCCTCCTCCTCGGACCCCTTCTTCAGCAGCTCGGCAAAGTCCAGCCCCGAGGCCTGTAGCGCTTCGTACGAACCTTCCGCCGCGATCACGCCGTTCTTGAGGATTATAATCTGGAAGACAAAATTTATAAATAATAAAATAAAGAAATTAAATCAAGACTAGTAGACGTTTTTGAGAATTGATATGCAAGTCTAGGATTTCAACTTTTCCTTCTTGGCGATATGTAGCCAGAAAGCATTGCATCTAATAACTTTAATATCTCTATAAATATATTAAATATTTGGTTCAGATTTTCGGTATTCCTCTGTTACACATTTACGTATCGATTGAAATAATTAATTATTATATAATAAATCATTACTGGGCATAGAAAAAGCATTTTGTAACAAATCAGAGGTGAATTGCTAAAACACTAAAATGTTTATCAATGTGACGTATGTGGTATATAAGAGCACCGAACATTATTTACATCTCACTTTCGAGAGAGACAAATTCACGTGTCACGCAGGCCAGTAGCAAAGTAATCTGTACCACTGCTGCAGTATGCCAGTTTTGCGCAGTTGCTTCCGAGCCTTTGTTAGGACAGTCTCTCTGTTTTTGCTGCGAACGTCAGCCATTTAACTTTTTTTGACTAACTATTGCTTTACAAAATTGTGACAGGAATGGTTGACTGTACAGAGCTGCTTGGTTTAATAACAATACATGTGCCAGCCAGGATTTGTAGACGGTACCACCTGTTTCATGTACCAATAAGTAAAACATCGTATGTTAAAAATGCTTTTTTTCGTAGGACTTTTTCAATGTACAATACAAAATTTAAAAATATAGATTACACAAACATCACTCTGTCAGATTTAAAATTTACACTAAAAATGTATTATGTAACTTAGTAGACATTATAATAATAAATATGTACATTTCCCTCCCCCTCCTTATCCTCTCTTCAAGCATTTTTGTCCTTATCCCGCCCAATTTACAGTAACTTAATGTTCTTAAAATTAATATTTAAAAAATCTCTGATTATTGAGTACATGAAAATAACATTTTTATATGTATAAATTGTATGTATTTATTTGATATGTAATATACATTTTCTTTACTAACTTTGTATACTATGTGGAAATCTGTTATTAGTTCTGAGTTTATACACTATATCTGTTTGTTTACTAAAAATATGTATGTAGAACTGTTGATTTCCCTAATAAAATAAAATAAATAAATAAACCATTGAGGATTCGCCCATGAATATTCATTTTTTGCCTGTGTATTGAATTATATTTTAGTTACATCAAATTTTAATGTACATTTTTTATCAGAAACACCTTAAAAAATTCATGTATATTTTTACTTAATTTTTTTTAATGGCGCTTTTCTGAAAGAACAGCATTTTAAAATGGCAAAATCGTACAATTTCTTTACTTTTTATCAGCTATAAATTATTTTTGATACATTAGATTAATGAACTTACATGGTCCACTTCGTTCAAGTACTGCAGCTGGTGGGTGATGAGTATCCTCGTGGCGGGCCTCAGGAAGCTGGCTATACAGTTGTCGAACAGCTGTCGGCCGACGTGGGCGTCGACAGCCGACAGGGGGTCGTCCAGAAGGAAGATGTCGGCGCGTCGGTAAACGGCGCGGGCCAGGTTGATGCGCGCCCTCTGTCCTGGGAAAAATACCGTCAAACTTTGGAAATTGTAATACGCTACGTCTCTCGCGTTGAAAACCGAATGAAACATCTCGCCACTGTCCGTGGCCCTTTTATAGGTCCTGAATGGATGAATTTCAAGGCTATATAAAAACTGAGAGCCAGAGGAACTTAAGAGACATTTAAGTAGTTTTTGGGGTTTTATTTCATTTAACTATATACCGAAAATATATAATGAAAACCATGGTTAGTTCTATGGTTATTGGTATGAAAGAGTAAATTTTGTCTGAGGTTTCTAGTTAGGATATTGTATTTTATTGAGCTCAGTAGTTCAGGCGCATCAAAGAGTGAGTTGAGAATTTTAAATAGGACTAGAAGGTTAGATTTATTTCGACAGTCTTCAATATATTTAAGCTAGTTTCTAACTCAACAATGTTTTTATTTATATCACTACAGAGATGGGTAGAATTTTTGTTTCAAGATTATGGATATTCGAGCGTTTACAGGGCTTATGACCTGTCATAGGTTGGGTTCAAGTGGCCACTTTTATGTAGATACTACAACATTCCCCATTCCGCTTATTAGCGAATATCCATATCGGTGACATTTTTGGTTTTTTGTATATATGTCATGAAACAAGGAAAGCTTTCGCTAGCGCAAGCTTTCCTTGTTTCATGTTTGATTATGTCCAAATGCTTGCAGACTGGCTGGATTTCCTCCCTAGGGAGTTGTTCATATTTAAATTTATTTCAACAGAGAGGGAAATTTTTTGAGAAGGGGATATGGAAGTCTAGGCATTTAAAGGGCTTATGACCTATCATTGTGAATGTTACACAGTGTGTAAAGTGGCCACTTAAACCAGCCAATGATAGGTCATAAGCCCTGTAAATGCCTAGACTTCCTTATCCCCTTCTCAAAAATTTTCCCTCTCTGTTGAAATAAATTTAAATAGTTTCTAACTCATTATACGTATATTGGTCTCTGGATAAGCCCAACCTCCAGCCTATCTTTCTCAAAAATCGATGTTGAACTGATACAATATTCTTGATGTGAACATCATAATATTGTATGCGATAAAGATAAGGTGATAAACAAACGAGTGCAGACTTTTAGACGCATTATTGCTGAAATGATTGGGAGCGCAATGCGCTCCTTGCGCCTCAGCGAGAACCGTCCCTGTCTCTCTCTCTTCAATCCGTGCCCCATGTCTGAGGATGGTGACTACGCCTGACTCCAGGCATGGCTCGTCTGTGGACAGTCTCCCTCCACCTGGAACGGTCTTGTGCTCATCTGTAGGCATTCGTCGGTGATAATTCTGATAATTCGGTGACTAAGCCGCTCCATCTTGTCCCTCGGACACTTCCCAGGAGAATAGTTTACTCCAAACTATACTAGAGTTCCCCCTGGAAATATGTCCCCGTCTACATGTGTATTAAATTTAGTTGAATGCCAAGAAACTCACCTCCGCTGAGGCTTATTCCCCTCTCTCCCACACCGTCTTGTCCCCGCGGGGGAAGAGGGAGAAGTCCCTCTCCAGAGCGCACTTCCTTATGACCATGTTGTACCGCACCCGCTCCATGGGCGCCCCAAACAATATATTCTGACGGATCGAACCTAAAAGGAAACATTAAAATATGGCGTAAATAAACTACGATGTCAGTCAAGGATGGCGTGAACTCCAGATTATTTAATCAGTGGCGATTTTGCTTTTGACCCCCTCAAATGTAGTACTAACAATCCTTTCACTGCGACTAGATAAAATAAAATACAATTTCGAGTATCGTCTATCATCTTGTTAACCTTAATAATAAGTCAAGGAATGCTATCTTTATTTAGTTTTTTATAGTTTACTTTTTGTGCTGTTACGTGTTCACTTGATTGCCATACTTATTAGTTCTTTACAATATTTGAGTTTGTCCAAACGTTTGTAGACAAAAGACTGGATTTCACCCCCTCGGAGTCATTAAGATTAACAAATTAATTTGTATTAATAATAATAATACTATAATGAAACCAACCGGTCCGAGAAGTTTAAAAATTAGAAAATTATTTTCAGGCGTTGCCTAGTATGTGAAATGATTCAGTCAGATGAATCTCTTCGCAACAATAAAGGTTTCAGCTCTTTAACTTCACTAAAAGAGGACTTCATGGATTTCTGTAAAACGCCAATATCACATAAGCATGAAACGCGCCAAAAAGCGAGAGGAAACTTCATAGAAAGAAGAGCCATAAATGCGTATGGAGAGAGGACCAGGGCGTATATACTCCCTCGCATAGTAAAGAGACTCCCGGACGAAATAAAGAATAGTGATATGAATAAAAACAAAATAAAATTGGTTTTAAAAATCTTTTTCTTAAATTCTAAGTTTAGTGTGTAAAAAAAAAAAAAAAAATTATAAAAAAATGGGGAAACCAAACAATTTAAAACAGTGTCAAAAAAAGTGTTTGTTTATTATTTTTTATATTTTTCGTTATCAAAAAGACTTGATTTACTTGTATTTAATTTTTTTAATATTTTTATGATTTTTTTAAAAATATTTTATGTGAACATTATATGTTGTGTTACAAAAATGTTTAAAGAGAGAAATCCCTGCAAAAAAACTGCTTTTGCAGTTTGGCGGGAATTTAAAAAAATTGTTTAGAATTTAAAAAAGAAAAAAAAAAAAAAAATCAACAAATGGAAGAATTGAAGAAATATGGATGTTTAAACATAGGCAAAATGGTGAATGTTACACAGTGTGCCCCTTGAACCAGCCAAAGACAGGTCATAAGCCCTGTAAATGCCTAGACTTCCACATTCACCTCTTTAAGGTATTCTCCATCCCTGCTGTAATTTGTTAATATTAGTTATTTGCTCGATGTATTATTATTGAGTTGTTTTATTTTTATTGTAAACTTTTTAAAATCATTCTTGTTGCTGAAATTCCACTCGTCGGTCGGTGCGCTTAGAAGCTGCAAGACTTTTTGTAATGATAGCTATCATTTTATAAAAATCATATTATGTAAATGTTATCAACTATCAAATATCTCAATTTACTAAATGAGGTCTAGAATTTCAACAGTACAGCGCCCTTGAGGTGATTTTCACAAAAATGGCGCTATATAAATTATCCAAACATATATAGTTAACAACTTAAAAATTAACCAATCGTGTAACTTTTTTTTTTGTGAAAAGTAATATTTGCGTTCTTATGATTTACCCAAATATTTAATTTTTAGGTCCGTTTTCAACGAGTTGTAAATAACTCACTATTAGAAAATGGAAATCAAGTTGGAGTAGAGTGGGATTCGAACCACGGACCATTGGTCCGTGAGTCGTAGACACTAGCCACAGGACCACAATCCGATTTTAACCTCCTAACCTGCTCCCTTCCTTACCCCCGCCACCACACATTCTGCAACATACATACCGCTAAATATTATTAAACATATTATAACAGAGATGAAGAACATTTAAGAAAAGGTAATATAGAAGTCTAGGCATCTACAGGGCTTATGACCTGTCAATGGCTGGTTTAAGTGGCCACTTTACACACTGTGTAACATTCACCATTCTGCCTATATTCGAACATCTATATTCCTTCAATTCTTTCATCTGTTGATGTTTGTGAAGTTAAAGAGCTGAAACCTTTATTTATGCGGGTGAGTATAATCTAATTGAATTATTTCACCTACATACTAGGCAACGCCTGAAAATGTTATTTTTTCAATTTCTATACTTCTTCATGGACCAGGTAATTTATCAACAATATTTTGAGTTTGTCCAAATTTTAAATTTTTAAACAGCTCCCCAGGGAGTTGAATCCAGTCCTTGTCTACAAAAATTTGGACAAACTCAAAATATTGCTAAATATTATTAACTTAATTTTAGTATATGTTCGTACATGGTGGTGCTTGCGTCAAATTTAACTATGCATGTAATTTATATATATTTTTTGTAAATATTGATGGTCAAACATAGGCAAATATTAACATAGGAACGAGGGCGTGTGAAGCTCTGTTATTGAGAGTTTTCTAACTTACCAACAAACAGCCAAGGTTCTTGCGAAGAGTAGGCTATTTTCCCACTAACTTCGAGTGTTCCACTTCTCAGTGGCAGCTCCTGGAGGATGGCGTTGAACAAGGAACTCTTTCCGGAACCCACCGGACCAATAATGGCCACCAAACTAAAAAAATAATCATATTAAAAAGAAAATGTATTTGAAGTACAAACCATGTGCTTATTCATTATACGTAAAATGAAACAACTTAACTACTTTTTTTCAATTGACCAATTTCGAAGCTATACAAGCTTCATTTCAACAGTGTCTACTAAATTAATATTAAATCTAAACATATGGAGCGAATAAATCCAATCTTTTTGAAAGGTTGTTCTTGCAAAGATAGGAGGTGTGGAGTGAGAGGGATACGATCTTTAACACTTTATAGCATTTGACAATTTAACAACAAAAATTAAAAAACTTGTGTTTGTTTTCAACTCTCTAAGAAACATTCTGGACAAAAAAACTTCAAAAAAAGTGTATTTCTCATTATGCCAAAGTCTTATTGAGTATGGTATTATTGCGTGGGGTGGGGCCAGGAAAAATGCTATTCAAGCATCAGAAATTGCACAAATGTGTGTTCTCGAGGCTCTACTCGGGGTCCCTATCAGGATCAGGACACCTACAGCTGAGGTGCTTGAACGAGTAGGTGTTCTGAATGCCAGGCAACTGTATGCTAAGGCACTTCTCGTTCACACTCATAAACACGGTGGAAATAAAATCTACAATACTAGCTATGAAACGTTAATATATTAACCAGTCGCTTGAAGGGTCATATTTCCAATGTTACCCATAGAAATTTCAAATATTTTACTTCATTACGTTATTATTATAATTATGGATAACTTATATAGCACCATTTTCGTAATATAATACCTCAAGGGCGCTTTACACAGTGATTCTATTGTTAAATTAATTTAATTGAAGCTTTTAAATTTGTAATTTAATTAAAACAATTTATTTTGTTGTCACGTGCTACAGATTTATTTAAATGATTTAGAGAACAAGTGGGTTTTAAGTTTTTTCCGAAACATCACTTCACTTTCACAGCCTCGCACCTCTGCTGGGAGAGCATTCCATGCGACCGCAAATGCGCGTTCACTAAATTTAGTGCGCTGTTTGCGTAGAGGTATAATAACTTTTCCTCTCGCCGTAGACGTAGCTGATCTAAGCGTGAGACGCCTGTCAGCTAGTTCATCTGGAATGCATAGTTCCCTTAGATATTCCGGAGCAGAGTTGTGCAGTGACTTATACATGAGCCAACAGAGTTTGTATTCGACCCTCTGTGGAAAACGTAGCCAGTGTAGTTCCCGAAGTAGTGGAGTGATATGACTGAACTTAGAGATTCCGAAAATAAGTCTCGCTGCGGCATTCAATACAGATTGTAGGCGAGTTAAGTTGTTCTTCCAACCGAGTGAAGTTGGCGCGGTTACCTAGAAACCCATGTGTTTATGGCGTTGTCAAAATGGTTGTAAAAAAATGTAATTACTTACATATATTTATACTCGTATTTGTAATTGCTTATATTCTATAATAAAATTTTAAAAAGAGTATCTGTGTATTTTTACTATATAAATGTATTTTCTAACATGACTCTAAACAGGCTTAAGTAAGCCCTAACAGATTGGCATTAATGTCACGTCAATCAGGACGTCAGGAGTGACAACACCGCTTGCTTCTTGAATGCCTGCCCTTGCTGTAGGAACACATCGATAGTACCGTTTAATGAGATTTCGTTCACTGTTCTGAGGATCCTCGGCAGAGGGGAAAAGAATCCGATGTTGGTTTTATAATTTCCCACAGCAAAGACAGCATTGGTACGCAAGTTACGGTGAGGTACATTGAGGTTAATCTAAGCAAGGCATCTAAACAGTTAGATATTAATTAGTGCAAGAATATCAAACCAGCCAAAATCCTTCTGAATCCTAAACTGAAGATATGAAGGGTCAAAACTATACCGTCAAATAAATAATATTTCAATAAAAAAAAAAAAATACAACTCTGTTTTTAGCCACGTTTTTACAACAATATTTTGAGTTCGTCCAAGTGTTTGTAGACAGAATACCGGATTTTGCCCTCTATGGGATCGTAATTTAATCATATCAGAATATTATACAGGATGTTCTTTAAACCCTGTCACATCCGAAACCATAATGATCAGTATGAGGGAGAAGACATATTGGCACATAAAAATATTTTTTTAGAACGAATAATTTTTTTAAAAATCAAATATTAAAAAGAACAGATGGTTGCTTACTTCTGCAGGGGACAACCGAGGGGGGCGCGGACGCGCGGTTATCGGTGTGCCAGACTCCCCCCTCTCCCCTCCTTGTTTGTTCCCTGCAGAAGTTAGCAACCATTTGTTTTTATAAATATTTTATTTTTTTAAATTTTAATCGTTCTAAAAGTGTATTTTAATGTGCCAATATGTCTTCTTGCTCATACTGATCATCGTGGTTTCGGATGTGACAGGGTTTAAAGAACACCCTGTATAATAATTATAAAAGTCAACAGATGGAAGAAGAGTTGAGGAAATGTTGATGTTTAAACATACGTAAAATGATGTGTAAAGTTGCCACTTGACCAACCAATGACAGGTCACAAGCCTTGTAAATGCCTAGACCTCCATATCCCATTCTCGAAAATGTTTTCCCTCTCGGTTGCAATAAGTTCAGGTGCACAAACCTTCCCGGCTTCACTTTCATCGTGATATTGCTGAGGGTGTCCTCGGATTGCTCTCCCACCCATTTGGCGGTCGCGTTATTCAGCAAGATGGCCGGCCTGTCGCTGCCGCTGCTCACTTTGCGCTTCAAATCGTCCAGCGCCTCCCGCTTCTCCTCCTCGTCCAGGTTGCGGAACTTTCCGACGCCCTTGGCTATGCCGGCCACGCGGGCCTCCAACTCGCTCTCCGACGGGCTGTTGATGAACTTGACGTTGTCTTTCGGCTTCCCGTTTGCGTTGCTCTCGGCCGGCGACTTGTCGTCGTCCGGAGGAGGCAGCGGTTTGGTCGTCTCCTCGTAAAGCATGAACTTCTGTAAGCGACGAATTGATATCGTAGCCTCCGCTATCTGTCCAATTCCTACAAAATAAAACAGACACAAATTTTTAATAAGTGTGTACTAGTAATAAAATGTACAGTGGTTTGGCCGGATATCGGATATCCACCTCACAGGGGCGAATCGTGTATAGAAGCGATTATGCGCAGCTTACCATTATATTTGACTATGCATAATAATGTTTTAAGGTAACTTTATTTAAGTTTATAGCAACTGAGAGGGAAAACATTTTTTAGAAGGGAATATAGAAGTTTAGGCATTTACAGGGCTTATGACCTGTCAGTGGCCACTTTACACACTGTGTAACATTCACCATTCTGCCCATGTTTGAACCTCCACATTTCCTCAACTCTTCCATCTGTTGACTTTTGTGTGTTGACTTAAACCAGCCGATGACAGGTCGTAAGCCCTGTAAATGCCTAGACTTCCATATTCCCTTCTCGAAAATGTTTTCCCTCTCTGTTGCGATAAATTTAAATACGAATAACTCCTTAGGGAGGAAATCCAGCCAGTCTGCAAGCATTTGGACATACTCAAACATTGTTGAATTAATTTTATTTACTGAAAAACGAACTAATAATTATTATGTATTCCTTATAAATCGTTGCCACCATTTTTGGCACGTATTTTTCTCCAAATATAAATAAAAATATTAATAAAACGTGCCCAGCGCCAGCAGTGAGCCAAGAAACTAGCTGATTATTCCAGCTTATTTCTCCACACAAATATGTATACTATTTTTAATATCTTAAACCCAGTGGCAGTTTTATCTCCTAGAGTAAACTTGCTTTAAGATTTTTTTCTTAAAAGCCGATTTAAATAATTTTTTGCCCCACAACAGGCCAGGAGGCCCAATTACAGTGGTGAATTATATCGCTGAACACCCAGGCTTGAGAAAAATCAGAAATAGACTTTTGTGTTCTCACCGGGAATCGAACCCGGAACCTTCCGGGTGTAAGTCAAGCGTCTTGACCACTACACCACGGAGGCCGCCGAATGAGAAATAAGTCGAATTAAATTTTTACGTACGAACAGCTAGATGCAGAGATAATGTGGCTAGATGCTGCCCTATTTAACACAGCAGCATCTAGCAGTTTTAAAATGTAATTATTACATTTTTTCCTATCTTTCTAAGAGCATGTATGGATATAGAGCTGGCTTTGAAATACATATGTAGATGAGATATTCGAAAAGTTAACTATACCATTTTAGGATTGGTAGTTGTCAAAATTATTTCAATATAAAATTTATAAATTACCTTGAATACAAAACCGGTATTTTTTATGTATCTACTCTCACTGCCTCCACCTTCCATGGAATCATTTCTCTACAATACCGCAGAGTGTGTGCGGACCAACTACTGCTTTACAAAATTATGACAGGAAAGGTTGACTGTACAGAGCTGCTTGGTTTAATAACAATACATGTGCCAGCCAGGATTTGTAGACGGTACCACCTGTTTCATGTACCAATAAGTAAAACATCGTATGTTAAAAATGCTTTTTTTCGTAGGACTTTTTCAATGTACAATACAAAATTTAAAAATATAGATTACACAAACATCACTCTGTCAGATTTAAAATTTACACTAAAAATGTATTATGTAACTTAGTAGACATTATAATAATAAATATGTACATCTCCCCTCCCCTCCTTATCCTCTCTTCAAGCATTTTTGTCCTTATCCCGCCCAATTTACAGTAACTTAATGTTCTTAAAATTAATATTTTAAAAATCTTTGATTATTGAGAACATGAAAATAACATTTTGATATGTATAAATTGTATGTATTTATTTGATATGTAATATATTTTCTTTACTAACTTTGTATACTATGTGGAAATCTGTTATTAGGTCTGAGTTTATACACTATATCTGTTTGTTTACTAAAAATATGTATGTAGAACTGTTGATTTCCCTAATAAAATAAAATTAAAATTAAAATATTTGAGAGAGGAAATATCTATTATTTGCATACATTCCAATGTCGCCATATTCGAATTTGCGGTTCAATTGGTGATAAGAATGTACTCGCTCGCAAGTGCGAGACAAGGGGAGCAGATCACTAGCATGATATTAGCAGACGGTTGGTCTCTAGCATAACAGGGTTGAATTGCGAAGATAGCAATACGCCCTGAATAAGCAGGTGAAAGCCAATACACGTAGATACTGGAAGAAATTATACAAAAAATTGATCTTTTGCATTATTCACATGCACGACAGATCGGACTTTTACAATCCCCGGTTAGTAGCTTTCGATTAAAGTTTATTTTGTAATGATTTTTTTAAACAGTTTCTAGAAAAAACTAGATACTAACCTACTACATTCTGCGTCCAGGTAAATGAAGAATACAGTTCCGTGTGTGAAACAGAACCAGAACTTTAAACTAATACTTACGATTCGATGACTACTCTCAGTTCAAAATTCTGAAAGGGGAAATCGAGCGGAGACAGGTCCGCCTCGTAGTGTAGAGGTTGGCGCGTTCCTCAACCGCGCGCCTGAGGTCCCGAGTTCAATTCCTGGCAGGGTCGGCATGAAATATTTATCAACGACGAGGAAGTACTAACCTTGTGGGAAGAATACAGTCATGGTCTGCCTCAGGACGTTGTAGTAGGACGTAATAACAAACACGGTCTCGGCGGTGATGGACTGTTCCATGAGAACATATGTCAAGATACTTAGAAAGAGAGACACTCGCGTCACAAACATGATGAAGGATATAAGGACTCCTTTTATGTACGATGTAGCCCGAATCTCTTTGATCTCACGTCTGCAATGAAAAAAATAAAAATTGATGAATAAAACATTTAGCCATTCGAGGCATGAGACTCAAAAATTTTGAGTTTCGAGACATTTTCAATATCGAGACTCTCGAGATGCTAGAGAGGGCTCATTTAATAATTACCTTAGACAGCGTCAGCATAGACTGTTTCACATTCCAATATACAGGACTAACCTGCCAATGGTTATGCCTGTTGGAAGGGCTATCTCTATGTTGAACAATATTACTTTGGACATTGACATTTTTCACGTCTCTGAGGGAGTTTTTCGTTACAAGATTCTCTTACTTTTTTAACATATTATTATCTGGATATTATATGTGTTACTTTATGTATACCTAATTTAACCTTATTATTTTAATTATTTATAAATTTATGAATTAAGATATTCTATTTTATAATGTACATATATATGAATAAATAGAATTTAAAATTGAAAAAATTTTTTTTTTTTTAAATATGCAAAAAAATTGATTGAGGTAAATACTAATCCAAATATACAGAGATAATTATTATTCTGTTCTAATATTAAATGTTGTTGATACCAAGATA
Source organism: Micrasema longulum (assembly GCF_059751315.1). Lineage (NCBI taxonomy): Eukaryota > Metazoa > Arthropoda > Insecta > Trichoptera > Brachycentridae > Micrasema > Micrasema longulum. The sequence goes on along the minus strand of NW_028278531.1, from coordinate 221,037 downwards.
ATAAGGCTCAAATTCCTGTGCGCGAATATAAGGGACGGATGCAATCAATCAATTTTGGAGTATTAATATTATAGATAGATAATATTTTCCCTTAATTCTTTAAATTTTACTAGAATTATGTTATTTTGGTTGTGATTTTATTTAAGCTCCTGATGTCTCGCTACGACATTCAATACAGTCTGTAGGCGAGTCATTTTATTCATTCGTAGACCTGCGTAGATACTATTACAATGATCGACTCTAGACACTACAAACGCATTTATTAATTATTAAGCATTGTACCTTCTCGCTAAGCTGACAAGCTGCGCAAAAGGATCCTCCCAAGTGTACATCTTGATGACTTGAATTCCACTGATTATTTCGTTCATCAGGCGAACTCTTTCGTCCGTGCGAAGGGCTGTTCGGAGACGTAGCACAGATGTCCTTTTACCCAGCCACCCTAAAATTTACAGAACATATATTTGAAGATATCGCAACACGATCACAACTGGAATATGCATCGTCAGTCTGAAGCCCTTTGTACAACTGCAACTCTTTTAACTTGGAAAGGGTTCAGCGGAAGTTTTTACGGTACGTACAGTTCAAAAATGACTTGCTTTTTTTGTTTAAAATAATAATATCAATGTTCGATTGTTGTGAACTTATCAATTTGATTAATGTGCGAGTGCCTGGTCGAGTTACCCGATGTAATACTCTGTTCTACTGCGGGCCATCATCGACCAATCACAGCGCGAATTCACCAGTGATGCGGATGCATGTACTCGCGAACCAATATGCTAACAACATCGACGTCTTTAACGTGAGTCTTGTAAATTTCAAATATCAATGTATATGTTCCATATCAAATAGAACTTAATATTCTGTTCATATTGTATTTTATAACATTATGTACCTAGCTGCTTTAAACCTTTAACTGCATTTTTTTAGCTTATTTTTTTTTAAAACCAACTAAACTTCTAAAAACAGTTCTATATGTTATCACTTTATATTGTATTTTTTTAAATTTAAGTAGTTTATATACTCATCTTCTTTTTTTTATACCAACTTTACTTCTAAACACTGTTCTATCTTTTGTTGCTTTATATTGTATTTTTAAAATTTAATGTTGTTTATAGACTCATATTTTATATAACTTTCATGTACGTAAAAGCCTTATGGGCGTGAAAAATTAATAAAATAAAAAGGGTAAACCAATTAATGAAATTTGCTACCAAACTTTGATGTCCGAGTTGAGGTTGCCATCGCTCTCCACCAGAAGGACAATTGCTGACCTCACTCTAATGCACAAAGTGATATGCACCATAATAGATTGCCCAAAATTACTGTCCCTCATAAACTTTCATGTGCCCACAAGGACCACCAGACTCTGACACATGCTCCGGTGTGAGTTGAGTACAATAGGGCAAACTTCACCCACCATTCTCCCCTCCCCTAGTGAGCATCCACAGAACTGCAAATAATTATGCTGAGCTGTTGGACTTGCACCACACCACTCCTGCTGCAATCAAATTAGCTATCCTATCCATCTAATGGCCATCCCCTCAATTCTCCCGCATTTAATGTGTTTCTCCATTCATCTTCACTTTATTTCCTTTTCTTTTTTTTTGGAATGAATACATGTTAAGTGCAATAGTTATGATTTTATTTTTGTTATTTTCCATAATACTTAATGTACTTTAAACTGTATGTTGTAAGAGCCCTCTGGGCGTTTATTGAATAAATAAACAAACAGAGATGGACATGAAAATATAAGTCCGGGCTTGCGCATAACCTGCATTGGCTGTATTTTAAGTATGTCCAAATGTTTTTAGACATTGGGCATTTCCTCCTTAGGGAAGTGTTAAGATGTAAATTGGTTGCAACAGAGAGGTAAAACCTTTTTGAGAATGAACATGGAAGTAATCTAATTGAAAAAGTGAAATAACTCAGCCGGATGAATCTCACACACATCAATATAGGTTTCAGTTCTTTTACATCACAAAAGTTAACAGATGGAATACAGTAGTGTAAAAAAGTATGTTTACTAGGGTGGAATGACTGAGAAAGATATTGAAAGGAGGGTGAGTGCCGGGAACAGAGTCAACGATGCACTTAAATCAACCTTGGCAAATAAATGTTTGTCGCAAGAGGCAAAATTCGCAGTTCACAATGGAGTCCCGGTCCCGACCCCGGTGCATGGGAGCAAAGCATGGACTTGGAAAAACAAAGAATTCGGCTGAATGCTGTCGAAATGCGATCTCTCAGGCGAATGTGTGGTGAAAATCTACGTACGATAGATGCACAAATGTCGAGATCCGTACATTATGTAAGGCTGAGATAAGCATTATCGACAAAATCAAGAAAGGAGCTCGGCGTCGGTTTGAACGTGAGGAGCGAATGGACAGCGAAAGAACGGCTGAAAATATTTACAATGCGAATGTTGATAGAGGCATGACCAAATTAATGTAAATATATTTAAAATTAAATGTAAAAAGTATATATTTGAAAAATATTAGGTAGTATATAGTGTAAATAGTGAATATAATTAATGAAAATGTACATATGAAACAGTTAATATTATAAATTAGGATATTAAGTGTATAATAGTGATAAATAATGTTAGAATAAGTATAGATGTAAATATTGTGTTGTAAATATATATTAGACTATGTTACATAGAACTAAATAAATAAATAAAAAAAAAAAAACCAACAAATTCTTGGAAATGGACATGCTAAAAGTGGGAATAATGGGCGCACATGCATGAGAAGATGTATGAATGTAGAGGAAGCATGATCTGTATGCAAAGATAGTGATGTGGCGTTCTATTTTCTCTGCCGGGGAAATGGCGAGATGGTTTTGTTTGTTTGTTTGTAAAAAAGACTAACTGTCTATGCCAGTTTACTGTGAATTCCAAGCGGTATGTTGCGCCTTATTGCACTGCTTCACATTTACTGACGACAAGTTAAGTCGAATGGAACACAAGACGGGTGTTTAGAGCTGCATCTAGTGTATAATTATATTTCAATGTATAGGACGCGTCTATGTGTATTAATAGGCCGGTGGCCCAGACACAGAGATTAATACAGCCATACTTAATGCAGCAATTTAAATATCCGTAAATTGAAACAATTGTACCTTGTAAAGGAATAAAAAGCAACATGAAGACCACGCCAACAACTGCCGAGTAGCCGATCAGTTGCCACATCATGAAGGTGACGAGCAGAGTCTGCAGGGGGCCGATCCACAGGTAGTGTAGGAAGATTATGGCCACGTCGAATCGGTTCACATCGTTAGACAGAAGGTTCACCACTTGGCCCACTGTGGTCTCTCCCAGAGCAGTTTTTGATAGCTTTAACGCCTAAAATAAATAATAATATCAAAATTTTGTCAATTTTTATAGCACTAGATTTCACAAACAAACAAGTATTTAATTTTATCCTGAAAATTGATTCTGTTGCGCAATTTAAAACTTCTGGAGGTAGAGCATTCCACGCCAAAGGTCCGTCCGGCTATTGCAAAAGCCCTAATTCCAAATTCGGAACTCTGGCTGCATAAATGAGGTTGCATCAGCTTCCCTACAGTGGAACAGGAGGCCGAGCGGAGAATGAGGCGCCTATCTGCCAGCTCGTCCAAAACGCAGGTTCAAAGGTATTGAGGAGCCGTGTTATGCATCGCCTTGTACATTAACCAAGACAGCTTGTACTCGACCCATTCTGGAAAACGTAGCCAGTTAAGGCTTCGAATCAACGGTGTAATGTGATGGTACTTTTTGATCAAAGATCAACCTGGCAGCTGCCTATAGAATGGACTGCAATCGCTCTATTTTATATTTAGGTAAGCCAGCATGTATTTTTTTAAAGGAAAAAAGAGCAATCTTATGATTTACCATTTTCAACGAGTTGTAAATAACTATTAGAAAACGGAAATCTAGTTGCGGTAGAGTGAGGTTCGAACCTTGGACCTCTGATCCTTGAGTCCGCAACACTAGCCACTGGACCACAACCCAATTCATGTTCCATATTCTATTGCAGTTATATGCAGGTAATAGAATGTGAATATTTCTTCTATGCCTGATACTGAGCCAGTGTAGTTGTGTGCGATATTCGGCTATATGGTCGAATGATGTAAAGTATCATATTCACATAGAATGTGCATACGAGGTTTGTTCGGAAAATAATGGGATCTTTTAAATTTCACGGGCATGGAGAGTTCTATTCTCAAATTTAAAAAAGAAGTATGTTCGTATACACGCCCCTAAAGTATGCAAAAATTTTCAGATGTATTCATTGTTTACTTTGTCTGTGGCAGCCGTTACGGTTAGACGTTTTTGGCGTGCTCGGCGATTTTCGTCTTGGCGATCCAAAATGCCTCCACTGGGACGATTGAGCCTTAGTTTTGACGTCATAACCGTAAACCTATGTTTCGTCACCTGTTATAACACGTTTCAGTAATTCTGCATCGTCGTTGACTTCATTCAGTGACACCTGAGCAACTTCCATTCGCCACTGTTTTTGTTCTAAATTCAAAAATTTTGGAACAAATTTTTTGCCACACGTTTCACACCCAAAACATTTCGATGCATGAGCCAATCGATATGCCAACATCATCAGCGACTTCTCTGATTGTGATTCGGCGATCGTTCATAACCATTTCATTCACTTTTTGTTGATGTGCTGGGGCGTCCGGGCCGTTCGTCATCTTCAACGTCTTCACGCCCATCTGAAAAATGCTTATACCACTCGTAAACTCTTGTTTTACTCATAGCAGACTCACCATAGGCCTCTGTTAACATTTCACACACCTTGGTACACTTTATTTCATTTTTTACACAAAGTTTGATATTTTATTTATTTATAAATTTATTGCAAAAAAAAATAAATACATACTTAATAACAGGGAATCTACATAAAACCAATTAATGTAAAATGAAAACGGAGTGTTCTCTGTTTATGATAGTCTCCATCTAACATAGCACAGCCTGTTCTAAGATGGAGATTTTCTATCTTTAGAGCGTAAGTAGTCCTATACTAATAAAACAATAACATAAAAAAGAAAAACTAAAACTACTTAATTATAAATGCCCAGCTAATCAAATGTAAGAAATTAAAAATCATTATTATACAAATATAAAGTATACATATGTGCCAAGAATACATGTTACTTAAACATAAATAATGTAGTATAATATATAATAAAACAAATATAAAGCAATAAAAATATAAATAATATGTGGACCAATTATATAAAGTACTACGTTTATTGATTTACATATATTTTTCAAAAAAATCTTTCGCTACACTATTTATATGTGCAGTTATTTTTATTTTAAAATTTGTTGTACATTTTGAGTCTTTTATATTTGGCAATAAATCATTAAATATTTTTGGAGCAATTACACTGTACTGCTTTTTACCAAAGGCGGTTGATACAAATGGGACAAATGGGACAATACAGTAATTTGTTAATTTGATATAAATTATTTGTTCCATTTTTTTTACAAATGAAAATCGTCGAACTCATAAAAACACGTCTAACCTTGGCGGCTGCCACATACTATTCAATGAAGACAGCTGAAAATTTTAGCATACTTTAGGGTCATGTATACCAACACGATAAAAAAACAATTGGACTCTCCAAACCGGCAAAATTTAAAAATTACGATTATTTTCAGAACACACCTCGTAGGTGTTTCCTCATCTGCACTGCAGATCCTACATCTAGAAGTTTGGGAAAAGTTCATTCTAGCAAGGTGTTTGTTTAATCTGCTGTGCCCTGTAAGGACTTTACTGTTAACCCTCACTTGTTAGTATAGTCAAATCAGTGTTTAATTTAAATATAAAGACACAGCATCATTTTTGTGAAGAAAAAACATTTAAACACGAACCTTTCTATATATCAGGGAGCAGCACGCCACTCTGAATTTCATTCCCATGTGCAGAATGCCCATCATGTACGGATGGACGATGAACACGTTAAACGCCGAGCAGGCGACCACGCCGGAGGCGTACATGTACGCTTCATCGCGGCTTATTTGCGTCTGATTCGGCGTGCTGTACGATATGAGGTAGCCGAGAAAAACGGGCTGGACCAATCTGGAACAAGGGAAACTAGTAAACGCGAATACTTAACCACTTCTATTTTATTTTAGAAACATGCCGTACAATAATTCAATGGGCCGGTGAAGCTTCCATATGCAAAACCTCAGAGTAATAATGCGTAACCTAGAGAGGAGCCCAAACGTAGGAAAACCATTCTATGACTATAGGGTATTAAGTTAGCTACAGTTCGCAGCAAAACAATGGGCCGTACTCAGGTCGAGAATTGCCAAATGATTATTAATTTGCATTGTAATTACTTTTAAATATGTACCTGTGTATTTATCATTGCAGGGTTATTTCAATCTATTTTTCTATAATTCGCCTATATTTATTTTATAAAACTGAAAATACCTGTTTGTGTTTATTTTTTTATTTATTTATTCATTTTATTCACAATATATTTATGTTATATTTATTGAGACATAAATTCCAACTCCATTGAATCAAAGTCCTGAGTTGAATGCGATTTCAAGGTTAACGTTGCTATTTTTTAGTAAAATTTTAATCTACCTATACTCGATAAAAACTCAAACTTTATATAGATGCCTAGTGCGGCTCAGACATACTGCCCATAATCAACTGTCATTATCAACAGTAAACATACTTTAATTCACAAATTTATCCCCTAAATTGAGAAAAAATAGTATCTGAAGTAAATATGTTGATATAAGAAAAGTTTTTAAGCAACACAATGCAAGTGTCGGGACAATAAATGCCGAAAATCAATGTAAATCATGGTAAAATATTCGGAATCAATTACCTGTGAAATCTGACTCCTTAACAACTTTGACGCTCCTACTGCTGCAACCAAACATACTGCAATTCACCATAGTCGATTTTTATTTATTATAATGTAAATATCCAAGCTATTTACAAACAAAGCCAAGCACAGCTACAAAATGGCCAATGTTGTCAAATAAAACAAAATGGCCACGAATTGGTTGCTAACCAACAAACCAACATCGCTTGCGTTCTATGAAACATAGTGATAGGGCTTCTCTCTAGGTTACGCATTATTACTCTGAGTGCAAAACGCATTAAACCACACCAACCTCAAACTGAGATAATAGAGAAATATCACATTCAATTTTATTCTTTAAAATTAATAATTTGCCGGCCTCTTGATGCAATGGTCAGCTCGTTTGTCTACCATGCAAGAGGTTTCGGGTTCGATTCCCGACATGATTGATATGAAATATGTATTTAAAACGGTGTATTCACGCTATAGTATTTTATAGTCCCTAGAGTGGTAACTGAAGTGTAAGACTGATAATTTTACTGTAGCGAAAAATGATAAGGATACGCTGCGATTGGTGTACCAATGCAGTGCCCTATGCACCATTAGGTGCAGAAATGGAATGATGATGATGAAATTAATAAGGGTCTATGAAATACTGTGGGTAAAAAAAATAAAAAATATTTTTTAATTTGTAATTTTTAATTCCCGCGAAAACGGTTCATTGCATCGGCCACGCCCCTAAGACTTTACCATTCGGTTCAATTTTGAACTTTGTGATTTTTTTAAATTTTAACAGAACATCGTCACGAATCTTGACGTCACAATTGTCAAGGTCAAACATGTCGCGTTTCTGAAAAAACATATTTTTTAATAATTTTATTTTCAAAATTTTATGTGAACACATATCTCTACAATATTCACGTGAATTTTGAAAATAAAATTAATTGGTCTACGTCCATTTCACATATTTTTATCGGTATTCGTAGTACGTGATGTTTCCCTATTGCCTCAGGCCGTATGTTCAGGGTCTTTCATTAAGAGCTTCCTATCTTGAAATTGAAATAAAACAAAGCGTGTGTAAGATATCAAAATTTTTGTTTTTCTTATTAAAAAAATATGGACCGATGACGCCGCCAGCCCAAAATCCACACCAAACAGTGACTTTTTCAGGATACATTATACGTTTTTGGATCTCATGTGGTTTGGTATTGTCCCAAATTCGACAATTTTGTTTGTTGACGCATCCATCCATCCAGAAATGGGCCTCATCGCTGTAGATGATTTTTTGATGAAAATTGGGGTCAGTTTCTAACTGCTCCAGAGCCCATTCAGCGAACAGACGTCATTGTCTATGGTCGTTTACCTTCAGCTCCAGGATTATTTAAATTTTGTACGGGTGCAGGCTCAAGTCGCGACGCAAAATTCGCCAAGTTGTGGTCTGCGAAAGGCCGAGTTCTTGTGATTGCCTCGGATTCTCCAGCACACTCTTACGGACAGCGGTGATTTTTTTGGCAGATCTTGCGTTTCGTTGACTAACGGATGTTGGCTGATTGATTACTGAACCAGTAGACTCAAATTTATCTACCAAACTGCGAATAGTCCTCTCTGTAGGACGCCTATGGCGATAGTAAAATGGGTGAAGCGCGCGGAACAGAACACCCATTTTGATAAAACAATTTTATCATTTGGACGTGTTGTTGAACGCTATATCGCTATATCCATGGTGATTTGGCAAAACAGGCTGAACAAATGAAAACCAATTTGATTGATGTCGCTTCAACAAAATGGCCGCTATCAACTGTCAAAGTTCGGAAGTCTCTATTGGAAGACCCTATATAATAACGCTCTAAAGGGATCTCTCATTATTCACCTGAGAAAGCATTCCATGAAGAGAAGAACCAGCCCGAACATACAGCATTGGAATCCGTAGCACCGGAGAATAACTCTTAGAAGACTAGGAGACTTTTTTTTCATCTCTTCATCCCATAACTTCTCGAATTTGTCCCCCAATAGATCTGCAAAAAACAAAGAAATACAATGCCATCTATATCCATCCATCCTTTTTTATATTATTTAGTAACTCTAGAAATGATTGATTAGGTCTGTCCTCCTCTGCCCTTTTCCACACATATATTTACAAATAATTTTAATTACAAAAATACACTTTAAAAAATACATCTAAATATTAAAATTAAGCTATAACATAAATTGGGAAAAATGCCCACAAAGACTTCAACGTCTGAGCGTGGGCCATTCCTTTTTCCATTCATCATTCATTCATTTTTTGCTGTTAGATTGCTCCTAACACCAAAAAATAAATTGTAAGGCTCAAAAGGGTGAAATTTCAGAGTGTCCGAGATTCTAATAATTCAAAAGAGGCCCGCAGGGCCGATAAAGAGAGGCCCCAAGGGCCGAATTCCCTAGCATGTAACAGTCGGCGATAACCATTAGTATTAAGAATAGTGAGTTAAATTCGGGAGTGAGACGAATGCTCAAAGTATGGCTAATGGATTTTTTTTTTGGATGAATGATAGTTTTTAATCTTAAATAATGTAATAAAATGTAATATAATATATGAGAGCCTGCTGACGAGTTGTATGCTTACAATTCAGTAGGACTTTAATTTTAAAACTATTACGCAAAAAAAAATGAAAAAATAAAATAGTACGCAACTGCCGATTTAAACTCAATTACGCTGTGTTGTGTCGTTTCCAAGTGTCGGAATATCGCCGGGATTGAAAGGGAATAGGGTGGGATCACATTTAATAGAATTCACAAATATTTTTATTTTTTTTAAAGAAATATTAGCGCTCTTATAATTTGCCCAAATATTTCAATTTTGGCGGCCACTTTCAACGAGTTGTAAATAACTCACTATTAGAAAATGGAAATCAAGTTGGGGTAGACTGGGGCTCGAACCTCGGACCTCTGATCCGTGAGTCCACAACGCTAGCCACGGGACCACAACCCGACTCAAGATTTAAGAATTCGAGTATTATGCCGTCTGTCAGATCTTGAAATAAAACAAGACGGACATTTTGTTGGTATTGCCAGGGTAATCGAAGTTTTTGCCCGGCTTTCTATTAACAAGCCTTAGTATAACATTAAACTGTATTAATTCAACTTAATTACTAAACGATAATTTAATGTTTTTTTTACGTTGCCTAGTAAGTGAATTGGTTCAGCCGGATAGAGTTAATTTTTTATTTTTATTTTGTTAATCTTTGTTTTTAATTTTTGTATAAAATTGTAAGATTCAATATGTCCATTTATTTATAATTTTCTCAAACTGAACGGTTTGGGTAGGTAGGAAGAAATTGCCTTAAGGCAATATGCCCGCCCTTATATGTATATATATTGTATATGTATATAAAGTGTCAAATAAATAAATAAATCTCATCCACATGATAAAGGTTTCAGCCTTTTAACTTCACAAAAGTCAACAGATGGAAGAGTTGAGGAAATGTGGATGTTTAAACATAAGCAAATGGTGAATGTTACACAGTGTGCAAAGTGGCCACTGAAACCAGCCAATAACAGGTCATAAGCCCTGAAAATACCTAGACTTCCATATTCCCTTCTCAAATTAAAAAAAAAATGTACACAAGACTATGCCGGAACAAACTAAAGGTCGCAGGTCACGCAGCCGAGTACAGCCGAACGTAATCTGACACATCCCGACCCCAGGTTTTGGCTGAGCCGAAGTTCCGACCAGTTTCTGGCTGAAACTGAAACTTCGGTCGATCACTATGTGTAACGCTCACAAAGTCTCGGTTGAAATACAACAAGCTATTTCCTTACTTGATTTGTGATCTTTGAGTGGCTGGTACAGATCTGACACTTCCAAATCTCTTTTGTGTCCGGTCCAAAATAATTGTGAGGTCCATCTAGAAAGAAATATATATTTCAAATATCAGTTTATTATTGTTGGAAGTTGGAATTTGTGGAATATTAGTTAGCTATTTTTATAGATGTTGTCACAGATTGGTTTGAGGTCACCACCGGAGTTCGCCAAGGTTGCGTCCTTGCACCGTTCCTTTTTATAATCCTTATGGACTTCATCCTTAGAAAGTCGATGCCACTGGATCGAGGAATATCCATCTCCATCTCCATCTCCCTCTCCCCAAAAACTATACAACCTAGAGTATGCCGATGATGCGGTTATAATTGACGATTCACTCGAGAGTGGCTCGATGATTTGGGAGCCACATGAACTGAAGTACTCTCTTATGATAGAGAAAATCCAAAAGAAGTTTCTGAGATATCTCTACATGAGAGAGTGCGGATATTATCCTTGGCTCTACCCGACCGAGTTTCTCCAGGGTATGCTCAGCTACAACAGTTTGGAGACTAGAAGGAATGTGTATTGGACTACACATTTTTATCGATTGTTGCGCGGCATGGTCGATAATACTGAGATTATGATGAGCATTGGTTTGTATGTTCCTGATAATTACCTAAGACAGCGTCAGCATAGATTGTTTAATATTCCGATATGCAGGAGCACCCTGCCCGTTGCAAGGGCTACCGCTATGCGAAACAACACCGTTCTGGATGTTGATCTGTTCCGTGTATCTGAAGGGGTTTTCCGGAGCAGGATTCTCCTACTACATTACAAGAGACTCTTTCATATATATTTTTTAAATATGTGCGTCTAAAATTGAAATGAATTTTCATTTGACAGGCGCCGTGGCGCAGTTCGTTCGTTCGAATGCCAACTGTGAAACTGAAAACTGTGAAACAGTTGCAAGAAAAAAATCCAACCAAGATTTTTTTCTCAATTGGTCTGGGTGTTGTGGTGTATTTTTCGTTACCTCCTTCCATATCCCCTCTATTCACCTGCTGACAAGCCTCTAAATAGAGGCCTAGCGGGTTATTCTTTAAAAATAAAATTAAAATCCCTTTTCTCTTATGTCACTCAAATTACATACATTAATATTATTATTATAAATCAAATTTCTCTTTTGAAATTTGTATTACTACTAAAATCGCTTTAATGAAATTTTATCGACTTTTCTTGGTTTAAAATCTTCTCCTTATATTGCTTTTACAAATTTTAAAGATTACTTGCTATACTTGTTATTCCTTCTTTATTTTTTATTTTTTCTCTGCTGCATTGGCATGTTTTTATACTTTTAAACTACTTTTAATTACTTATATTATATATGTAAATAAAATCAATATATTGCTGCTCTTACTATAATGTGTCATTAATTTTGAATTTATTGTCTTAAAGATTCTTCTCATTGTTTCTTTGAATCCCTTAAAATAAATATGTGTATATTTATGTTTTTCCTTTTTTTTAAAAAATGTTATTACTATTACTATTTTATTTTATTTTTACATCAGAGCCTGTTTTTCATTCTTTATTTCAATTCTTAATTTTTAATTACTCTTACAAATTGTCTTCATTTTTAATATTATTTCCATTTGTAAATACTCACTACAAACTACAAACTTTAAAATATTTTTTTTTCACTTAAATTTTAATTTTTAAACAATTTTCATTTACGTTTTTCTTTTTCCTTCTCTTTTTTATACTTTCATAATTAACCTTACATATAATTGCTTTATAATATGGAAACTTCACTGGTTTATTAGAATTAAGTCTAATTGTGTAAAATATTAAACTTTGTAACTGTACTGTATGTTTCCTAAATAAAAGAAAAAAAAAGAAAAAAAAACGGAAAAAAAATCACTTCCTTGGCGAATATCTCGGTGGAAAAATGTATTGATTTTAAAATAAAATAACGAAGCTACGTCCCCATAAACTAACGGATCGTCGTTTTTTGCGTAGCGAAAGTTGGAGGGCCAGCAATCGATACAGGCTACTTTTATCCATATAAAATACACCATTCCATGGGGAAAATTTCTATTGCTAAACGACAAAACTAATAAATAAAGAAATTTCTCCTTAATACCGCGCGAGCGAAGTCGCGGGTAAAAGCTATCATTATAACTGGGTGTTCATTTAGATTCAGATCTTTGTCTTCATTCTTAGGTCAATAAAACGGTAAGTGAGTGGTTTCTTCCATCTCCGACAGATCAAATCCATGCGGAGAAATATTCCTATAGATGCAACTAAAGCTCTTGTAAATGCTTATGTCGTTTCGTGTCTAGATTACTGTAATGGAATATACGCAAATCTTTCAAAATATCAAACTAATAAACTTCAATCTGTTTTCAATGCAGCAGCGAGGCTTATTACGGGAGTAAAAAAATATCCTCACATCTCACATCTTCGAAATTAGCACTGGTTAAAAAGCCCAGAGAGAATAAAGTACAAGCTTTGATGGACAGTATTCAAATCCCTTCATGAAATGGCTCCAAAATACCTATCGGCCCTTTGTATTAGGGAAAATACACGTCGAAGAAAATCTACTCTTAGGTCAGCATTTGATTCAGGAAGAGGAAAACTTGTCGAAATCCGGCGCTCCCCAAACACTAGATTTGGAGATCGCGCTTTTGCCGCCGCCGGCCCCTCTGTCTGGAACCAATTGCCTTCAAACTTACGAATCATCGACAGCCCCAGTCAGTTCAGATCCCAACTAAAATCCCCCTTCTTTAGACTATCATACCCTCAATTTTAAATCTGGAAATATAATACATCACTTTAGTTTAGTTAGAATGTAAGTTTAGGTATACAATTGTAAAGCGCCCTTGAGGTGATTTTTTACAAAAATGGCGCTATATAAATCAGCCAAACATTATTATTATATTTTCAAGATGATAAAGATATCGACAAAATTAGATAAATTTTTATGGTACTGTCGATTCGTAATACGGGCTCAAATTTACAATTGTCATCATGATTTGTTGGTACTGTCGATTCGTAATACGGGCTCAAATTTACAATTGTCATCATGATTTGTTGAAAAACAAACAATTATGATCAATGTCGTAAAAATATACATTTATTGCATATATAAACAATTCTCTTATCGCATTTACGAGACAAAATAAAATAATTACGCAGTAAAGATTAATAGTCTATAGATTCATTCCCATTTTTGTAAGAATGCAAATGTAATGAAGTAATTCAGTTAGCATTACTCACGCTGTCAAAATGCAATATCTCTCAGGGGAATGTGTGGTAAAACTATGTATGTACGATATATGCGTAGCACAAATGTCGAGATCCGTGCATTATGTAAGGCTGAGACAAAGATATATATGCTCTAAGAATATGACGTACTAATTTTTATTTTTCGAAGATATAACAAATACGAGTAGCCTTGTTTTAGGACACGTTACATGACAGTGGAAACCAGGTTTAGATCCACCAAGTGGCTGTCGAGATTTTTTATAAGTATGGGACGTTCAAGGTCGGTATGTAATTCATTTCAAAAATCAAAATTTGTATATCAATTTTTAGAAAGAAAAAATGTTTTGGGCGATAAGACGCATCGGCCCATAAGACGCACCCAATTTTTCTATGAATTTTCAGACGAAAAAAGTGCGTCTTTTGGTCCGAAAAATACGGTACTTTTCACTGTCCAAAGTCCTTGCAATCTACCAACATATAATCAACCATTTAATGATCTGTCGATTTACTTAATTATCGACACTTACGCAAATGTGATGGCGGAAAGAGGATTACTGGTGGCCCCGGGGTTGGGTTTCAACCCCTCTTTTTTCTTGTCTGTATCCATCGCTGCATATGTCTGTAACAAACAACAATATGTTTTTTAAATTTATTTATTTCAAATAAAGCATACTATTTTTTCTTATCTATATTTATTTTATTTTATTTATTTGGATAACCAACAGCTATAATTATCTTATATATATATAACAAAACAAATAACAAATAAGCCAATTACAGGTTTTCACAAGTAGCATTACAGTGAGTTAAAAAAGATTCTCGAACATAAAATGAATAGTAATTTAATGTAAATTTAAAAGAAAAGAAAAAATACTGCGAATTATTTCGAAAGCAAACGCCGTACGTCATTAAGATTATTTGCAAATAAGTCTATGTTAAATGATTTATTTATTACATTAAAATTATTAAAAGTTCACCATAAATATGAATTTTGCCTATAATTAGATGAAACAAGAGGTATTTATTTATTTATTTATTAACGGACATAGTCCATGTATACAATTTATAAGGTTTAAATATTACAATAAAAGAGTAGTTTAAAACATTTAAAGAAAAAAGAAAGAAGCATTGACAAACATAAGGGACATCGAGACAAGATCTGGACTATTTATTTAGTGCTCGTTTAAATCGTTGTAAACTTAAACCAAAAAAGTCCAAATCCTGTCTTGAGTTAACAATACGACAAAGGCGGGTCATTGGAGAATTTAGGCCATAGTTTGTTCTATGCTGATCGATGAACAGTACTTCACTGTTTCTCAATCTACGAGTCGGAATATTGAATTTTACTTGTCCCAGTAATGATGGAACATCGATTATACCATTTAGTATGCCGAACATATATATGGAGTCAATATTAGTTCTACGTTTTTGTAGACTAGAAATATTTAACATTGACTCTATTTCAGCATAAGAATAATTATCTCTCTCTAGTCCAAGCATCCACGCTATTTTTCGAAGCAAGCGATGTTGAACTGATTCAATGTGATTTATGCGATTGACATAGAATGGAGACCAGACCACTGAGGCATATTCAAGAAGAGGGCGAACAGTTGAGCAATAAAGAGTTTTGATTGTACGGACATTAGTAAAATCAGAGGATATTCTGTTAATGAAGCCAAGTAATTTCAGTGATTTATTTACTGTATTATCTATATGCTCGTTGTATGTCAGTTTATAGTCCAAAACAACTCCTAAATCTCTGATGGACTTGACTACATCAATTTTGGAGTTTTCTAATAGGTACTCGAAGGAAATTGGTTGCTTTGTTCTATGAAATGACATTATTTTGCAATTTTTAATATTTAGTTCTAATTTATTGACTTTGCTCCATCGGTTTAAAGAGTTAATGTCTGATTGAAGAAGAAAGCAGTCTTGTAAAGTTTGAATTATTTTGAGAATTTTGTTGTCGTCCGCGAAGAGCCAAAAACGAGAGTAAGAGAATGATTTAGCAACATCATTAGGTATGTGGAGAAGAGGGTTATTTCTTAAAACTTTGGAAGGAACATTGATAGAAAGTTTGCAAAGTAGTTCAGGACAGTCAATTGAACCAGAGGCAATGAGGAAGTTCAGTGGTTTTTAAAAAAAAAAATATTTGTTGATAAACTAAGTCAAAATTAAAAAAAATAAAATTTATGTATCGTATTATCGGCGCTACGATTTTTCAAGTTTTGTATTTCTGAAATAACTCCGCGTGTAACGTCAGAGGTTCATTTCCGCTTATTCTCATTCAGTTCTTCCCATTGGTCCAGAAGCGACAAGCAGACCGGAAATCTTCCATAGCTCTTAGATTATAGGTTGATTCACATGAACCAGTGACGTCATTTAAAGTAGTGCGGTTTTATCAAAATATTTATTATTATTTTTTCTGTACATTTTCAAGAAACTTTGTGTTACAATTTAATGCTCTAATTTTTACCCCGCGTAAGAAAACATTTTTTGTATCCAATTTCCCGTAGGGCTGAAGTTCCTAATTTTAAGTAAATAAATTATATCCGCTATTTCACGACGTTTTTGCAGAGGCAATAGGTGATGTTTTTTACATATATGAATATACTGGTCGGATTTAAACTCAAGTTTCAACCGGAATCACGTGAACTTTACGATTTTTTAAAAAATATTTTCAATGCGTGACATAACACATAACTGGGAACAACCCGTGTCGAGGCATTCATTAACATTATTTTTATATTTTGTTCTAGATTATTTATTTATTTATACTTTTACATTGTGTGTATTATTTTTTATACAGAATAATGTTCCCTCGCTGGGGGGGTGTCCTGTGCCGAGGGAAACATTTTACAAAATGTGAAACATGCCTAAGATTAGCTATTCCACAAAGTTGACATAATAATAACAATAAAAAAACGTAATTAATCCAATTAACCTAATGATCATTAACATAATAAACAATAAAAAAACTAAAATAATCATAAAAAACATAACCAATTTATATATACTAATAGAACAAATTTCATAAACAGTACACACATTTTACCTATTTGGTTGATCCACTCATCGATCCGTGCGCAACCCACCTCCACTATCCATTTCTTAATAGCAATTTTATATTGTGAGAACTTACTAATTGTCCTTATGAATAATGGAAGTAGATTGTACACTTTAACCGAGTAGTAGGCCAATCCTCTTTGACCGAAGGTTGTATTTATTTTTTGCAGCATCAGGGTGGAGTATCCAGTAACTCTTGTATTTGTAACGGAAGGTAGAGAATAGTGTTTACGTGCGTATAGTAACAACGCTTTTACATAAAGTTGTTTTATAGATTTTACATTGTTGGTATCAATAATAATATATGCGCACACATAAGTTAAATACTTAGGACTAACAATAGACAGACAATTAACATGGACAATTAATATCAACAATTTAATTAGCAAAGTGGCGACATTATCGAGTCTTTTTTTAAAAATCAAAAATTTTATTCCAAAAACGGAAAAAATTCTAATGTATGAAGCCTATGTAAAAACTAAAATATGTTATACGCAACTACTATGGGGAGCAGGATATCAAAATGACATAAACAGACTACAAAGACAACAAAATAAAATATTAAAGTTAGTATATGACCTTCCCTATTTAACTGCAACTAGAGAACTTTTTAAACAAACTAAGCAATTAAATATAACTGAACTCTTCCAACTAGAATCATTAAAATTTATTCATAAATTCGCCAGTAATGTAATTGTAGACGAAGAACTAAAACTTGTAAAAAATTGTAGTCAACATGGACATAATACGAGAATATCAGACAAATACCATATACAACTTTCTAAGACAAGGACAATCAAGACTAATGAACCAGGGACTGAAATTATACAATAAACTACCAGACAAAACTAAACAAAAGACTCAGACAAACTTTTCAAAAGATGTAAAAAATATTATTTTGAACAACAGAGTATAAATGAAAAATGTATATATTATTTTATGTAAAATGAATGTAATAATCCGTAAGGGTTTATAAATAAATTTTCAAATAAAAAAAAAATACACATATAAATGTATGCATAGATGATAGATGTACACATGCAACAACAAAAACAACAAACCATCACACCGTTTCCTCGTAGGGGTAGGCAGAGAGGATAGAACGCCACATCGCTCTGTCTTTGTCTAGGATCGCGATCGGTGTGAAATAAGCCAAGACTCTAAAATCATCTCACCTTCACGTAACAGACGATCGAGGCTGCATTTGGTGTTCCAATGCAGTGCCATATGCACCACGGGTTGCTGATAGGGGAAATATGTTAGTCTTAATGCAGTTTCAGAGGCCCGGTTAAAGGGTAATCTAAATATAGAAGGACGGAATGCGCGCTTAATGAGAATAATCAATATGAGTGCCCTTCCGCATATTTCAACGATGTCAATTAACCCCGAATATATCGCATATCAAAATGACACGACAGAGTTCTTTGCCATAAAATGTTGGATATTAGGGAGGGGCACAGGCATAATCGATTAATAAAAGGCTCGGGAAGCAACTCTCAAAAAAACCGTTCCTGATTTTGGTGACTTTCCAATAAGTTTTGCTGAGAGCTCTGGAATGATCGCCATTTAGCAGAACCCACAGAAAAGGTAACAAAAATGTTTTTTCCATTTGCTATTTTATGTTTGTGGATATCTATACAAGCCAAAATAAGTAGAGTAATTAAAATTCAATTAGGGTATACTGAGCATATTAGAGGAATATTTTGGTTATATTGGGGAAAAACCTTCCATTATTTAAAAACATTTGTAAGGGTATGACTTTAAAATTAATGTAATATATAATAAAAATATTGATTTCATTTATACAGGTTTATTTTGAAAATTATTGTTGAAACTCTACATTGGTGTTTTACACTGGTTTCATTCATGTTTAATGTCAACTAAGGTAAAATACATTCAGATTTTATACTATTATTTCATTTTAATTTAATTATTTTTAGAATATAAGGAAACTTTGTAAATATTTAAGTTAGTTTGTTTGAAAATGTCCTAACAAGACGAAACGCGTCACAATATACCCTTTGTATATTTTATAAAAAAGAAAGTAGAATTACAATCCAATAAACTTGTTTTATTTTGGATACATTACCGAATCAACTGTCATTCTAATCATGTTACATTTTAAGGACTATTAACACGATGCAATCGATAAATCAATTCGTTGTCCGACAAGTACTCGAGAAGATAGAAGATTGAATCTCTGATGACTAATGAGAGATGAATCTCCTCTATCTTAATCGCTGGAAACAACACTAATATGAGAACCGAGCGATTTTAAATCGTTCGATTGATTGATACATGTATTTCCCTCTAATCGCTACAGATAAAGCTTGTCTATCACACGAATGTCTAAATCGCCCGATAATTATTAATTGACTAGACACAATCAATAATGCGATAATAAACAATAACAACAAACCATCACGCCGTTTCCCCGTAAGGGTAGGCAGAGAGGATAGAACGCCACATCACCCTATCTTTGCATACAGATCTCGCTACCTCTACATTCATACATCTTCTCATGCACGCGCGACGATTATTCCGACTTTTGACATGTCCATCTTCGAGAATTTGTTGGTTTTGGTCATGCCATGTCTTTCCTCGGTCTTCTAGACCAAACCAGCGCAGAGCTCCTTTCTGACTTTGTCGATAGTGCTTGTCTCAGCCTTACATAATGTACGGATTTCAACATTCGTGCATCTATCGTACATAGTTTTACCACACATTCGCCTGAGAGATCGCATTTCGACAGCATTCAGCCTACTTTCATCCCTGTTTTTCCAGGTCCATACTTCGCTCCCATACATCAGGGTCGGGACCGGGACTCCATTGTGAACTGCTAATGTTGCCTCTTACGACAAACATTTATTTGCCAAGGTGGATTAAAGTGCACCGTTCACTCTGTTCCCGGCACTCACCCTCTTTTCAATATCTTTCTCAGTCATTCTATCCCTAGTGAACATACTTCCCAGATACACAAATTCCTCTACTTGTTTTAGTATAACTTCATTCACAGTGATTTCACATTTAGTCATACTTTCATTTCTTTCAAAAACCATCACATTCAATGTATCGACATTCATCAGCAAAATGGCTTCCCTCGCATACAGCGTAGACCTTTGTTACCACGAATTGCAGTTTACATATATTAAATATAAACTCAAATACGTAGTGTTTAAGACTGTCTGAACCTTTTAATTACCTCTGTATATTAGACATACGACGTATATAGACACAGACACATGAGTATATCACCACAAATATAGGATCAGAAACATATTTTTTTTTTAAATACATATATATATATATATATATATGGCACATCAATATGGTAAACTCAAACATTGGAAAAATCATCAAGGAGTTTCCTACTTAAATCCCTCCTACTAAGGAAAATCCAGTCCTTAACTACTTTCTTGAAAATAGTTTTTATCAATTATTTAAGTTTCTTTGTTTATTCTCACATGTAAAACTATTTTAAAAACTATATTGTTAAGTGTTAAGGTCTAGAATTCCAACTGTCCATGCGCTCAGTAGCTGCAAGACTTGTAATCTAACTTCTATTTTTATAAATTTGTTTTTAAAAATATCTCTTAAACTCTAAATTTCACTGTAAAATAAAAAATAAATTTATTTTTATTTATTTATACTTTTACATAGTTTGCATTCTTTTTTTTTTATACAGAATATTTTATTTTTTTATTTTTTTATTTATTTCTTAAGTTAGCTTATATTAAAACTGATATAAACTATTATGTACATTTACATCATCTATATATATTTACATTTCCTTACAGTAACTTTTACATTTATTTTTAAATTCTTTCAGACACTTTTCATTCTTCATACATTCAGGCATCTCATCATACATTTTTAATCCCTTATACATCAAACAATTTTGCGACTCAGCTCTTTTCAATAATGGTAGTCTTATTTATCATTTTGTCTAGTAGCATATTCATGACAATTTTTGTTTAAGACAACTTTATCCTTAAAATATTTTGGTAATTTATCGTGAAAAAATTTATGTATAAATATCAACATATTAAATTTAAGTCTCCTTCTTACAGATAACCATTTTAGTTCATCTCTCAATTTTTTTACATTGCTATATTTAATAATGTTCCCTTACTGGGGTGTCCCGTGCCGAGGGAAACATTTTACAAAATGTGAAACATGCCTAAGATTAGCTATTTAACAAATTTAACATAATAATAACAATAAAAAAACGCAATTAACCTAATTATCATTAACATAATAAATTAAAATAATGTAAAAATAAGGGCTAGATTTCTTAGTGTCCATGCGCTTCGTAGCTGCAAGACGTGTTGTAATCTACCTCCTTTATATCATAATTGTTATTTATCATAATTGGAGACGAGGAACTAGAATCCCAACCGTCCATGCGCTTTGAAGCAGCAAGACGTGCTGGGATATTTATCTATTGTACAAGGCCCTTGAGATGATTTTCACAAAAATGGAGCTATATAAATTATCCAAACATATATATATATATATATGTCCTTGGCACGGGTAACCCGAGTGAAGTTACTTTATTTTTGTTATTAATCTTTGTTTATGATGAAAAAAATATAATAAAAAAAATATATTACCCGTTTAAATGACATGTATCACACCCGGCCCGGTAAAATTAGGTTGGGTGGAAACTTGTTTGCTAACGTCGTACCTAAAGCGTAAGACTGATCATCTTGCCTTCATGTAACAAAAAGGTCAGAGTATACTGCGATTGGAGTACCAATGGAGTGTCCTATGCACCAGTAGGTGCGGAAAGGGAATGATGATTTTGAGTTTGCCCAAATGTTTGTAGACAAGGACTAGATTCATCGGTATACAGGGTGTTCATTAAACCCTGTCACACCCGAAACCACGATGATCAGTATGAGCAAGAAGACATATTGGCATATTAAAATATTGAAAGGAGGGTGAGTGCCGGGAACAGAGTGAACGGTGCACTTAAATCGACCTTGGCAAATAAATGCTTGTCACAAGAGGCAAAATTGGCAGTTCACAACGGAGTCCTGGTCCCGTCCCTGATGTATGGGAGCGAAGTATGGACTTGGAAAAACAGGGATGAAAGTAGGCTGAATGCTGTCGAAATGCGATCTCTCAGGCGAATGTGTGGTAAAACTATGTACGATAGATGCAAAAATGTTGAGATCCGTACATTATGTAAGGCTGAGACAAGCATTATCGACAAAATCAAGAAAAAAGCTCTGCGCTGGTTTGGACATGTAGAACGAATGGACAGCGAGAGAACGGCTAAGAATATTTACAATGCGAATGTTGATGGATGCAGAAATAGAGGAAGACCGAGAAAGACATGGCATGACCAAATCCAACAAATACTTAAAGATGGACATGTCAAAAGTCGGAATATTCGGCGCGCGTGCATGAGAAGATGTATGAATGTAGAGGAAGCGAGATCTGTATGCAAATATAGAGTGTTGTGGCGTTCTATCCTCTCTGCCTACCCTTACGGGGAAACGGCGTGATGGTTTGTTTGTTTGAAAAAAAATTTTTAGAACGAATAAAATTTTAAAAAATAAAATATTTAAAAAAAGCAAATGGTTGCTAACTTCTGCAGGAAGGGGAGAGTCTGATACTGCACCGCGCTCCCCTTACTTCTCCCCTGCAGAAGTAAGCAACCATTTGTTTTTTTTAATATTTTAACTTTTATTTGTTTTAAATATTTTTTTAAATATGCTAATATGTCTTCTATCTCATACTGATCATCGTGGGATTAAAGAACACCATGTATACCGAGACGGTACAAACTAATATCGATATTTATGTGCGAAAGTGTGTATATTTGTATGAAAATTCAAAGTATCTTCGTCGTTTACCGGTAATTGAACATGTTTAGAAAAAAAAAACATATTATATTTTTCATACGGAAAACTTAATTTTACTTTGTAGATAAAATTGAAGATAAACTTAAATTTCCCATCAGAATACGTACCCAGGGAGCTGTTTAACTTCACAAACATCAACATATGGAAGAATTAAGGAATATAGATGTTCAAATATTGGCAGAATGGTGAATGTTACATAGTGTGTAAAGTGGCCACTAAAACCAGCCAATGACTGGTCCCTGTAGATGCCTAGACTTCTATATTACTTTCTCTAATTTTTTTTCATCTCTGTTGTAATATGTTAATACTAACAGCTTCCCAGGGGGTTGAATCCAGTTCGTGTCTACAAAAATTTGGACAAACTAAAAACATTGTTAAACAGGGTATTTTAATAAAAAGCACTCTCCTTTTTGCTACCCACGCACTTACTACGGCGATACAAGATATGAGTATCAAGTTTAGTATCAATGTTATTAGATCCAATTCAGAGATAAATGCCGTTGATTAATTTGGTTGGCTCAATAACATTGCGGTCGTGAGTGGTCGGCGCTTGAAAATCGAATGTCGGTACTCGCTTTATTATTACTATTAAATAATATATATTTTTTTAAATTTTTAAAAAATAAAAACCGTCATTAGCATAAATAAACAATTAAACAATACATTCAGTAAAAAAATGGAACACTTAAGGCTGAACTTGCCAAAAAAGAGTCTGGCTCTTGTGTTTGGCAAGTTTACAAAATAACATAAAAAAGAAACAAAAAATGCAAAACAAAATAAATAAAAAATTTAACAATTTAAAAAAATTGAGCATCAAAAAATATTAAATAAAAACACAAAATTTATAAACACAGGCACATATTAAACATACATCTCCATTTTCAAAATACAGTTAATGTTAATTATGTCAAGAAGCTTTTCTTTAATTTATCCTTAAATTTTCCGCAATTTATTTCTTGACGTAGATTTTGTTGCAGTTCATGCCGATTGCCTTACCGAAAATAAAGAATTCTGCTCGATATAGTTAACGAGCCTATGAGAAACTATTTTTTCTTGTATTTTGATACGACGGGAAGATTTGAAATAGGGCGAAAACTGGAAAGATCTTCCACATCAAGTTGTGAGTTTTTTAAAAGTGGAGTTACATTTGCTTTCTTTATGGTTCTCGGAACAATGCTGCGCTCCGTGGATGTATTAAATAAATCTGTTAAAAATGGAGCTAATACGTTAATGCATTTTTTCAAAAGCCATGTTGGCATCGGATCTAATTTACATTGTTTGTTGGGTAATGCCGCAACAATCCTTTTTACCTCATTTATAGATGTTGGTTCAAATTTACTGAATTTTTGAAGGGCATTAGCTAAAATTACAAGTTTTTTCGCTGAACTACACGCCAGTCTGATTTTTTAACTTTATTTGTAAAAAAGTCGGCAAAATCAGTAGCAGTAGCACCTGTGTTAGATGTCTCTGCTATACAGTCACCACGAACAGATTGAAGGCTTCGCCAGAGTTGTTTTGGCGTGATAATTTATTTTTTTATACAATGCTTGACACATAAATGTATAAAATCAGCTTTAAAACTAAAAAAAAAACAAAAATAAACCTAATCCAAATATAAAAGACTCAAAATGTAAAACAAATTTTAAAATAAAAATAACTGCACATATAAATAAGTAGCGAGAGATTTTCTTTGAAAAATATATGTAAATCAATAAACGTAGTACTTTATATAATTGGTACACATATTATTTATATTTTTATGTATTTCATTGCTTTATATTTGTTTTATTATACATTATACTATATTATTTATGTTTAGGTAACATGTATTCTTGGCACATATATATACTTTATATTTGTATAATAATGATTTTTAATTTCTTACATTTGATTAGCTCGGCATTTATAATTAAGTAGTTTTAGTTTGTTCTTTTTTATGTTATTGTTTTATTAGTATAGGACTACTTACGCTCTAAAGATAGAAAATCTCCATCTTAGAACAGGCTGAGCCGCGTTAGATGGAGACTATCATAAACAGAGAACACTCCGTTTTCATTTTACATTAATTGGTTTTATGTAGATTCCCTGTTATTAAGTATGTATATTATTTTTTTGCAATAAAATTATAAATAAATAAATAATTACTAACGACGTTCTTACAAAGTTACATCAATTCGCAAAAACGTTAGAGATGGGACAAATTGATTGAAAAAATAAATTAATTTGTTGTTCATGTAAATAAGTATTTAATGTCTTATTTTTTAGTAAATAATTGTCTGAAACACACTATGATAGGCCTGTTTTTGCGTTTTTTTTATCAATTTTCGGAAACAGAGTCTCATGTTTGCATGAAAAAACGGATAAAATCGATTTGATCGGTGGTCAATAGTGACATTAGTTTGACAGCTGTAATTTTAATCAAGCTATATTTTAAGGACTATGGGTTCGGATAATTGACAGCCGATCGAGAAATGCTCGGTAGCAGATTACAAATGATCACCTATAGCGGAAGGCACAGAGCATCAAACCTTGAAAAGCAAATGGCTCACATCCGGCTGCAGATTATATATTATTGTGTACAGTGCAATTATATTAAACGTAAGTGTCCAGTGTTGCTCCGGCTACCACTGGCGTGTCATTACGATACGATAGTAATATGTTACGGTCCGCATTGAAGCTGCGTTTGTAAAGGGTAACACGTGATAATGAGAGTGCTTTTATTTTGTTTGTTAACAGACCATTGAACTAAGCCAATTTTTATGTATCGTATTACCAGCGCGCAGCGCTATGATTTAATGTTTTGTATTTTTGAAATTACTCCGCATGTGACGTCAGAAGTTCTCTTCCGCTTGTTCTCGGTCAGTTATGCCGATAGGTCTATTCGCTATCTTTCATAGCTCTCTTATCATTGGTTGATTCATATGAACTAGTGACGACGTTCAAAGTAGTTCGTTTTTACGCAAATATTTTATTTTATTAATATTTAAAGCCTCGGCCTCGTGGTGCAATGGTCATCGCGTTAGCCTGTCATGCAAGAGGTCTCAGGTTCGATTCCCGACATGGTTGATATAAAATAGATTTAAAAGGGTGTTTTCACACTAGAATATTTCGAAGTCCCTAGACTGGTACCTTCATGTAACAAAAAAAAATGATTAAGATACGCTGCGATCGGTGTACCAATGCAGTGTCCTATGCACAATTAGGTACGGAAAGGGAATGATGATGATGATGATGATATTTAAAGCATTAAATTTGTGGTCAAACATTTTACTAAATGTTATTGAATATTTGTATACAACCACTTACCGACTTTTCTATGTCTACCGGTTTCGAGACGTACCCGTCTCATCATCAGGACACCAATTGAATCAGCATGCAAACCAACATAATGGTCCGCTGTCACCCCTTCCTTTCATCCCCTCTACCTTCTTTCAACTATTTCTCAAACAACATTTAATATATTTTCATAATTTAATCAGTGCATGTTTGTCCTAATCAGTGCATGTGCTTATTAAAATGCGTTTCGTGTTGGTTTTATATTTTTGTGCAACAACTATGGTGAAGGTGTATAGTGGGTGTAGCATGTTGATTTAATTGTTGTCCTGACGAAGAGACGGGTACGTCTCGAAACCGGTGGACATAGAAAAGTCCGTAAGTGGATATATACAAATATTCAATAACATATAGTAAAATACTTTTTTTTTTTCGTACATTTTCAAGAAACTCAAAAGAATGTACAAAAGTTAATTGAACAGGAATGTTGCGTCTCATAAAACGAAACTATGCAGACAAAAATGGACACTAAGTCGTTGGAACAATAGGCATCATCCCTCTGTAACCACACATGCTCATCTACCGTCTTCCAGGAATTATCAAGCAGCCAGTAGGCCACATAGCGGCGGTATCTACCTACTATCTACAAAAACTACTCTTTGGACATCTACCTTTATTCTGTTAACCATAATGTTAAAACAGTGCTTTATTTATTTGTTTTTTTATTGCTTACTTCTTGGCATGAACACTTGATGAATTTACTATACTCTATGCTTACTTTTATTTTTTGTTAACTAATTGATATAATTTTAATTTGCTAGAATTCCACACGTCCATGTGCTTCGTAGCTGCAAGACGTGCTGTAATCTTACTCCGTTCTTAAATTTGTTGCAACAGAGAGGGAAAACATTTCTGAGAAGGAAATATGGAAGTCTAGGCATTTACAGGGCTCATGACTCTCAAAAATGTTTTCCCTCTCTTTTGCAACAAATTTAAATATGAATACCTCCCTTGGGAGGAAATCCAGCCAGTCTGCAAGCATTTGGACATACTCAAAACATTGTTGAATTAACTACCTGGTAAAAGAAAAAGTAATAATAATAAAATATTTATTTAAAATTGTGTTTTTACACTAGAATATTTCACAATCCCTGGACTGGTACCTGAAGCGTGAGACTGATCATCTTACCTTCTTGTAACAAAAATGATCAAGATACGCTGCGATTGGTGTACCAATGCAGCGCCCTATGCACCATAAGGTAGGGAAAGGGAATGAAAAGAGGAAGCAAAAAATTTAAAAATTGTTTCCAGGCGTTGCCTAGTAGGTGAATTGGTTCAGCCGGATAAATCTCACCCGCATAATAAAGGTTTCAACTCTTTTACTTCACAAAAGTCTACAGATGGAAGAGTTGAGGAAATGTGGATGTTCAAAAATAGGCAGAATGGTGAATGTTACACGGTGTGTGTGAAGTGGCCACTTAAACCAGCCAATGACAGGTCATACACCCTGTAAATGCCTAGACTTCCAAATTTCCTTCTCAAAATTGTATTCCCTCCTTGATGCAACAAATTTAAATATGAATAACTCTCTTGGGAGGAAATCCGGCCAGTCTGCAAGCATTTGGACATACTTAAAACATGGTTACTCCGTTTTATTATTATTATTAACTTTTTTGAATTTCATTAATACACTAAATTTCTTTGTCATTTTTAAAAATGTGTAAATGGGGGCAAGATTTCTTACCGTCTATGCGCTCTGTAGCTGCGAGACGTGCTGTAATCAAGCGCGTAACTGTTATAATTTTAATTGATCGTATTTGAAAACGAGGACCTAGAATCCCAACCGTCCATGCGCTCTGTAGCTGCAAGACGTGCTGGGATATTTATTTATTGTACAGCGCCTTTGAGGCGATTTTCACAAAAATAGCTACTACTACTACCATCACGCCATTTCCCCGTAGGGGTAGGCAGAGAGAATGGACCGCTACACACGTCAATCCTAGCATACAATCCTGGCCTCTTCCATATTCATACACCTTGTCATACATGCCCTTCGGTTGCCACCTATATAAATTATCTAACTATATACAGGTGTTCGTTAAACCCTGTCACATCCGAAACCACGATGATCAGTATAGACAAAAAGACATATTAGCATATTTAAAAAAAATATTTAGATCAAAGAAAATTTTTAAAAATATTTTTTTTAAAAAACAAACGGTTGCTTACTTCTTCAGGCTCCCCCCCTCGTTTCTCCCCTGCAGAAGTGAGCAACCATTGGCTTTTTTTGATATTTTATTATTTAAAATTTTTTTCGTTCCAAAAAATTATTCAAATGTGTCAATATGTCTTCTTGTTCATACTGATTATCGTGTTTTCGGATGTGACAGGGTTCAATGAACACCCTGTATAAAAATAACTTCGTACCAGGGCCCCGATTACAATGGCAAGTTTACATATATCTTCAATTTTATCTACAAAGTAAAATTAAGTTTTCTGAATGAAAATCAGAATATGCATGCAATTTTTTCTTTTAAACATGTTCAATTATAGGTTACCGACGAAGATACTTTAAATGTTCATGCAAATATACTCATTTTCGTACACAAATATCGGTTTTTCTTTATAGACAGTCGAAGATAACTCTGTTAACTTCCCATTGTAATCGGGGCCCAAAAGGGCCGACCCCAGTAGCTCAATCACAAATAACTATCGACGTGCTTAATAACATGCTAAGCATTTGAGCGATCACAATGTACAATAATGAACATGCTTAAATTATCGCAGTCATAAGTCAACGCGTGTGTAATCTGTAAGTCAACGCGTGTGTAATCTGTAAGTCAACGCTCGTGTCAGTTTGTTTTTTATTTTCCTCGCAAATAAATTCAGTTCACTGGCAAAAAATCGGCGTTTACTATTAAAAAAAAAAACAATATATTGCTCAGTATTCAATATTCAACATTCACTCAGTTTACCCTGAAGATGGCTCCTGCAGTGGTAGCCGAAACGTCAGAACAAATCCAACACACACGGTATCACCCAAAAAAGAAACATATTGACAATAGAATCAATCATGAATTTTTAAGTTACGATTTTTTACTTAAAACATTAAATTTGTTAAAACTTAACGATGGAAGAAAAATTATAGACCTTTTAAATTTATTCAAAATTGTAAATTCAATATGGGATTGCCCTGAACTATTATCTCTCATCAACTTCAGGGTGCCTGGAAGAATGACTAGACAGGTGCCACCGTTTTGTAGCAACAATTTACGGACAGTGTATACTTGTAATGCCGTATTAAACAGACTTCATGAACTCGGCAATAGTTATTCCCACGTATCCGATATATTAAGTGAAGGGTATTGTTCCTATAGAACAAACCTTTTGAACTTTTTCAAAGACGGTGAATGGTAATTATATTTATTTATTCATGCATTTCATAATATATACAGTTTTTGTTCACTTTGCCCAGCTGTATGAAACAGTACTTATGATTTTCTTGTTGTATTACTGTAGAATGTTTTATTATTTAAACTTTCTACTGAATATGCTGTATCATTTTTAGCTTAATTTTTTAAATATAAATCTTGTATAATTTTTAGGTTAAAGTTTTTCTTTATAAATCTTGGGTATAAGGAAATTTATGTTTTTTGAAAAAAAATAAGAAAAATATTAAGCCAAATATGTTATATAGTATTTTAAATGTTTGTAAAAGGAAGATTTGCCGTTTATGTTAATAAAATATATTGCATTTGCAAAATAGTAAGGAGTATCTAATACAAAAAAGTGACAATTTTATTATAATTACGACGGCGACTGCTTTTCTTGACATTTGGCTTGCCAGCCGCCGGCTTAATGCAATAAACAGCGTGATAAATAATAAATAAATAAATAAAAATAGCAGTTTTGGAATATTTTCCATATTTACACCGGTGAAATTCGAATATGTGATTGCGCAGCAGGATTATACGCCGCGAAACGTAAAAGTTTTGACATTTAATATTAGGTGTTCACGGATGTTCCATTGCGATCGCGAAAACGATAAACAACCATGGTGAGAAATTGTTATCACGTCGATAGTTATTTGTGATGCAGCTACAGATGAACTTGGAAAAGGCAAGGAAGAAGATTGTCACAAATTCAGGGGAAAATACATTTACTATTGCATCGCTTTGATTCTATGTACGTAAGACTTAAATTAGTACTTGCATAATCGTCTGTCAAGTGGAGTCTTACTTCAGGAAGGTAATTATAATATTTACACGGACAAATCCCTTTATCTTATCAAATAATCAATGTAAATATTGAAATTGTAATCAGTTGTTAAAACCGCGAGTGCGTGCTTAGACTTACAGAAGATTATGCAACGCACTAGATTCCAACGTGTTTCCATCAAACAGATAGCAGCTTACCGTGCAATATTTAGTGCCATGGCGCAAGGACAGATATAATATTCAAAATGTTCATTTTTTTCTTATTTTATTTATTTATTTATTCATATTTTCACCTCACTAACTATAATTAATAATAAAAACAATGTGACCTCACTGGGGATTCCAACATGTTTCCATCAAACAGATAGCAGCTTACCGTGCAATATTTAGTGCCATGGCGCAAGGATAGATATAAAATTCAAAATGTTAATTTTTTTCTTATTTTATTTATTTATTTATTTATTTATAAAAATAATGTGACCTCACTGGGTACCCGTGCCGAGGACACTTAACAATATCCTTTTTTGAAATGTTTTTACATTTGAGAATAAACAAAGACTAATTATACCTCGAATTCATTCATTAGACGTACCTGTAGAAATTATAATGGATAATAATAATGTTTGGATAATTTATATAGCGCCATTTTTGTGAAAATCACCTCAAGGGCGCTGTACAGTAAATAAATATCCCAACACGTCTTGCAGCTACAGAGCGCATGGACGGTTGGGATTCTAGTTCTCCAATTATGATATATATGAGCTAGATAACAGAACGTCTTGCAGCTACAGAGCGCATGGAGAATAAGAAATCTAGCCCCTATTTACATTTTTATTTTTAAATTTTTTATTTGACAATGAAGTTTAGAGTTTAAGTGATATTTTAAAAACGAAATAAAAAGCAAATTTATAAAATTAGAATTTAGATAACAAGTCTTGCAGCTACTGAGCGCATGGGCGGGTGAAATCTAGACCCCATTTACTAAATTTAGATATTTGATAATTGATAACATAATAATAACTTTTGCGATGGTTCGGTCATGTGGAGCGAATGAATGATGAAAGAACGGCTAAAAAGATTTATGATGCGAATGTGTCTGGTTGTAGAAGTCGAGGAAGGCCGAGAAAGACATGGCATGATCAAGTACAACAAATTCTTGAAAGTGGTCATGTGAAAAGTCGGAATAATCGACGTGCGTGCATGAGAAGATGTATGAATGTGAAGAAAGCAAAGGAAGTGTGCCAGGACAGAGTGGTGTGGCGTTCTATCCTCTCTTCCTACCCCTCCGGGGAAATGGCGTGATGGTTAGTTAGTTAGTTAGTTAGATAACATTTACATAATATGATAGCTAACATCACAAAAAGTCTTGCAGCTTCAAAACGCATCGACAAATGGAATTTCAACAACGTAAGAATGATTTTAAAAAGTTAATAACAAAAAATAAATTTAAAAAACGCAATAATAATATATTGAGCAAAGAACTAGTAAGTATGGCAATTAAATGAACATGTAACAGCACAAAAAGTAAAACCTAAAAAAAAAACTAAACGAAGATAGAATGGACTCAGTATTGATGTAGACATTTTTAACTGCACGTTGCATTTGTACAGAAAATTTCTTCATGGGGTCGATTATTTGGGATAGTTGCTCAATGTGCATCTTGAGTGGTTAATGCTATGTATATGTGCCGCATGTAATGTACATGTTTGTGTGTTTTATATGTGCGTTCATGTGTGTGCGTGGATGGATCGGAGTGTACGTTCGGTATTTTTATTTATTTTAATTTATTACCTCCAAGGAAAACGCAAATGTTAACAATTATTATTTTCTCACTTGAAATTCTTATTTATTTATTTTTTTGTCAGATTTAATGTTTATATCTTTTGCATAATTTAGGAAAACTTAATTGGTCTTTTTATGTTAAAAAATTGTTGTTTTTAATACTTATTATGTATGACTGAATGTTTTCTGAATAAAATAAAATAATTAAAAAAAAAAAAACTTAATAAACAGAGATAATAAACAAAAGATTCAGACAGTTTTAAAAACTAGGTATATACAGGTGTTCTTTAAACCCTGTCACATCCGAAACCACGATAATCAGTATGGGCAAGAAGACATAGTAGCATATTTAAAAAAATATTTAGAACAAAGAAAATTTTTGAAAAAAAAATATTTAAAAAAACAAATGGTAGCTTACTTCTGCAGGGTAGAAGTGAGGGGAGCGCGGCGCAGTATCAGACTCCCCCCCTCCACCCCCCTCGTTTCACCCCTGCAGAAGTAAGCAACCATTGGCTTTTTTTGATATTTTATTTTTTTAAATTTTATTAGTTTTAAAAAAATATTTTAATGCGCTAATATCTCTTCTTCCTCATACTGATCATCGTGGTTTCGGATGTGACAGGGTTTAAAGAACACCCTGTATGTACATCTATATTATTTACATTACAAAACGCACAATGAAAATAACAAAAACCTAACATAAGCTATACACTTGTGGAGCAGTTGATTCAATATTGGTTTAGGCGAATGAGACAATCCATTTTACTTTTACCCACCTCCACTATCCATTTTTTTATAGCCTTTTTGAACATTTTCTCGTTACTAATTGTTTTAATAGATAGTGGAAGTAGGTTGTAGATTTTATTTGAATAATACTCAAAATCCCTTTGTCCGAAATTGGTTTTAGTTTGTATTTGTTTAAGTTGTCTTTGTGTTGAGGATCTAGTGATTATATTATTTGTATGTGATGTATTGTAGGGGTTATGTCTTTCATTTGAGTAAGAGTAGTTTTTGAATCTATAAGTGAGTATTGTTTTAGCGTATACTTGTTTTGGTGTCATAAGTTGTGATTTATGGAATATTTCTTCAGTAGATGTCTGTATCGGGACTGAGTATTATTTTAATTATGGATTTTTGTGCAAAAAATACACTATTGAAAACTGTGTCATTCGCACCACCCCATCCGATTATACCGTACTCCAAAATTGATTGGTACAATGCAAAATAAATCAAGTTCCTATGCATTAATTATATTTATAGTTAGATTTTTTGTACATTTTCAAGGAACTTTGTAATACAATTTAATGTTCTAATTTTTACCGCGTGTAAGAAAAAAAATTGTCTTAGTTCAATAGCCAACTACTACCACTATCATCACGCCATTTCCCCGTAGGGGTAGGCAGAGAGAATGGACCGCCACACACTTCTATCCTGGCATACAATCCTAGCCTCTTCCACATTCATACATCTTGTCATACATGCCCTTCGGTTTTTTTTTTCAATTGAAAAAAGAAATATTAGCGTTCTTATAATTTACCCTAATATTTAAATTTTGGTGGCCATTTTCAACGAGTTGTAAATAACTCACTATTAGAAAATGGAAATCAAGTTGGGGTAGAGTGGTTTGAAGCTCGGACCTCCGGCCCGATTCAAATCGGTTAATCGGTTCTGTCTGCTTTTGACATGACCAGACTTAAGATTTTGGTTTATCTGATCATGCCACGTCTTCCTTGGTCGTCCTCGTCTCACGTTACCGTTTATTTTCGCCAAATATACTTGTTTTTATCAGTCTTTCGTCATCCATTCGTTCTACGTGACCAAACCATCTTAGAGACCCTTTCTTAATCTTATCTTGACTCAGATTTGCACTCTCGCCTGATTTCATGAGTCGTAATCCTGTCATACATTGATTTCTCACACATTCGCCTAAGATATAGCATTTCATCGCGTTCACTCGGCTTTCATCCTTCCTCTGCCAGTTCCATGTTTCACTTCCATACATAAGTGTTGGGACTAAAACTCCGTTGCAGTATATTAACAAATAATTTTAAAAAAACAGTGAACATCCTTATTATTATTTAAAATATCAGCATATAAATAAACAATACTATATTTTTAAAATGTGTAGGTTGGATTATTGCGCAATAATAAAATAAAAAGTGCAATATTTTTAGGTTATGGTTATAGCTTAAGAGGACACGCGGTCCGACTTTTCTTCATACATGCGGACCATTTATTTATTATATGGCAAAAGTGCCTTTTACAATTTTATTTTTTTGTAAAAATAAATATTTGCGTTCTTTTAATTTACGCAAATATTTATTTTTGAGGGCCATTTTCAACGAGTTGTAAATAACTCACTATTAGAAAATGGAAATCAAGTTGGGGTAGAGCGGGATTCGAACCACGGATCTTTGATCCGTGAGTTCGAGACACTAGCCAACGGGACCACAACCCGATTCTATATAAACAATTAAACAAACAAATCATCACGCCGTTTACCCGTAGGGGTAGGCAGAGAGGATAACGCCATATCACTCTGTCTTTGCATACATACCTCGCTGTCTCTACATTCTTAAATCTTCTCATGCACGCACGCCGATTATTCCTACTCTTGGCATGTCCACCTTCAAGTATTTGATGGACTCGATCGTGCCGTGTCTTTCTCGGTCTTCCTCGTTTTACGCATCCATCAACATTCTCATCGTAGATCCTTTTAGCCGTTCTTTCGCTGTCCATTCGCTCTACATATCCAAACTAACGCAGCACCCCTTTCTCGATTCTGTCGATAATGCGTGTCTCAGCCTTACACAGTTCACGGATCTCGACATTTGTGCATCTATCATACATCTTTTTACCACACATTCGCCTGAGGGATCGCATCTCGACAGCAGTTAACCCTACTTTTATCATTAATTTTCCAATTCCATACTTCGCTCCCATACATTAGAGTTGGCACTAGAACTCCATTGTGAATTGCTAGTTTTGCCTCCTGCGATAAACATTTGTTTGCCAAAGTAAATTTCAGTGCATCGTTCACCCTGTTCCCAGCACTCAACCTTCTTTCAATATCTTTCTCAGTCTTTCCATCCCTAGTAAACATACTTCTCAGATGCACAAATTAAGAATATAATGAGTTCAGTTTGACATACAAAATTAAAGAAAAAACAATATTTAAACATGGACGTATAAAAAGAAAAAAAAATAACAAGAAAAATATATGTATGTACTCGTATGTTAGTTAGCATACAAAAGATGTAAAAAAAGTCAGTATTTTTTGAACATAAAATGAGTTAACAGCAGATTATCATAGTCCTTAAAATATAGCTTGATTAAAATGACAGTTGTCAGCAAAAGTGACGACATAACTTAGTAGTAATGTCTAAGGAGTGATTTATATTGATACACGAAAAATCATCAGTATCTGGCATGTTAAATAATTTTTTTAATACAATGCTTGACATATTGATCAACATAAATATATAAAATCAGCATTAAAACTATAAAAAAACCGAAAATAAACCTAATTATTAACGACGTTCTTACAAGGTTACATCATTTTGCAAAAACGTTAGATATGGGCAAATTGATCAATGTAAATTGATCGAATAAAAAAATTATTAATTTGATGTTGTTTATGAAAAAATATATAAATGTCTTATTTTTTATGAATAATTGTCTTAAACACACTATAATAGGCTTGTTTTAGCGTTTTTATATCAATTTTCGGAAACAGAATTTCATGTTTGCATGAAAAAACTGATAAAATCGTTTTGATCGGTTCATGATCAGTGATCAGTGATTCCCCATCACTATTAACATTAGTTTGAAAGCTGTCATATTTAGGACTATAGCACAAGTAGTTTTTGCAAATTAATCGTTAACAGTTACTATAGAAAATCATAAAATATTCACAAAGAGATGAATTGAATTCACAGAGACTCGAGTTAAAAATGTCGCTATGAGAGGTACATTCATTTTCTAGCCTGTGCAGCCTGGGGATACTTTTATTGCACAATAATACAATAAAAATTGCAATATTTTTAGGTTATGGCGTGAGTATTAAATTAATAAATACCTACTGAGTCTAGTGCACGATAATAAAATAGAGCTCAGAATAAAATATGAACGCTTGTTAAAAATTAGTGCAATTCATTGAATAGCCTTAATAAATAATTTCAAACTTTTTGCCAATAACAATGTGCTTCAAAGTTTAACATTTGACACTGACATTAACGTGACAGGTTAGTTTTACGTTGGAAAACATGTGCTTATTCTGATAAAATTAGGAATTTACCATAAAATCACGTAAAATATATTCCAGAGAACTGTTTATGGGTGTTTTTATACTATGCTAAGTTAAAAATAGATTACAAAAGTCTTCAAACTCGTAGATTTCGGTATGGGAACATGCCAAATTTAAGGTCAATGCGAATGGATTGAAGACTAAATAACTTACATAATGAATGAAATAAAAAACGGAAGTGTATTGCGAAAGTTATTTATAGCCGGGTCTAGGATCCGCACGCCATAGCTGGAAAAATTTCCACGAAAAAATGCGAGGGCGATGACAGTTCGTAGTTGCCATCAATAATAATTTCTCATTTGCATTTCTCGATGTTTTGTGCGGATAATTGGATATTATTTTGTGGGTATTTACCTCGGTTGTTCCTTTATAAACACAACACAGAACTCACAGCACTATTAACACAGTAAACTAATATAAAAACTAAGAAATCGCATCGCGCGCGGACTAACGCGATCCTGACGCCCGGACCGGACGAAAACAAAAATTGACTAAACGAAAAATGAAATCAAATGAGCGGATGAATCGAAATGTTGACAGGCAAAATGATAAATTGCGTTCTGACCACGCAACCAAACTGTTATAATATTTTATTATAAAATTCACTTATTTTTTTCATTTCTGAAGCAAGAATCTGATAACTATTTTAAATTTAACATTTATTAGATAAAGAAATATATTAACTATCGAAGTTTTGAAATCAATTTGCTTAATACATATGGAATAATCAGATGGAGTGGTGCATTTAAAACTAATATTTTACCGGTCAAACAAATACATAAATAATCGTAAAAGTTATATTTAAGAAGAAATGTTTACTTCAAATCCATAAAGACAACATTAATAGTGGTTTTTTAAAGATCCCCTGGTATTAAATATGTTTACTTATTTATGCAATCAATTTATAAAATAAATAAATAAGTTTTGTATGAAGATAATTTGTAGAATTCTATATTAAAATTTGGTAAGGTATCCAAAATAAAATACTTTTATTGGATTTAACCCATTACACCACTAATAAAGATTACATTATTTGTTCATACAAAACACTATTTAATTTAGACACCTTTTTATTACAATAACATTCAGACTGAATTAATATTTTGTATTAAATAATAGGAAATTGTGATTATTACATTTTATTGTGAAATCAATAACCGAAATATACTTATTTATGTCATTTTAATAAATAAATTTATTGTTATCTAGTTTTAATCTTTAAAAAAATCCCTTCAAAGACAAACCGGCGAATCACTGGCTTTGTGTGTCAGTGACAAATCGACCTTGGCTTTGTGTTGCAATGGGTTGATTCGACTTTTATTTTTTAAACGAAATACGTCCCATTATACAATCTTGTATATTTAAAAAATAAAAGTATAATTACATCCAATAAAAGTATTTTATTTTGGATGCCTGACCAAATAAATAGTAGTCTTTCTACGTCACAAAACGTAAGTAAGCGATCTAGAACAACTAGTAACATCTTAATTCCAAAATTAAAAACAACTACAGCACAACATAATTATACTAACGGAGGATTTTTTTAAATGAAATAATCTAAGTAAATTAAAAGTGCAGTCAGGAATACAACATATTTAAGAAAAAAGTCAATCTTTATATTCATATTTTTTTGTGTAGCATTGATTGAAACCGCCGTATATATATATATGTATTCTTTAAATTAATATTTTATACGGAAAATATAATATTTAATTATAATAACATTATTGTAAGACGTCATTCTCCGTTATGTAGGTACACAAGAATTGTTTTTTTTTTGGGAAACGTAAATGTATATACTATAAATGTATTGAATTTATATAAAATTTGAGTTTGTTTGTAACATTACAAACTTAAATATTTTTTCTGAATAAACTATTAACTTTTATTTTATAAAGTAGGTTTTTCATGCTTGAGGTGTGTACGATTTCTGGGAGAGTTGACATAAAATTTTAATTTGCTTTCAAAGGTGGTTTTACTCTGAAGTATTTCACTGTCCCTGTATTGGCACATGATGCGTAAAACGGATCACCTTACCTTACTTTAACAAATTATCAAATTCACTGAATTCGATTTAATAATGCAGTGCCCTAAACACAATTGGGTGAGGATAAGGGTTTGATGATGATGATGATTTCAAACTGTTATTTTAGTACAGTAGCCGGCAGTAAATAAAGGACATCGGGCATAATCGTCTAACTTCGACTTTGTAGAGCGTCGTCTCTGTCGCACGAGTCCGGTATATGTATGAATGACAAAGACGACGCTCTACAAAGCAAAAGTTAGTCGATTAGGCCTGCAGTCTCTTTCTTAAGCTCGATGTTCTTTATTTACTGCCGGCTACTGCATGTATTTTCTAACTTAGGTATGTCCATATATTACATATTTTTTCAACAGAGATGAAGCTGTTGTAATATAAATGCCTAGGAATTTACAGAGCTATCATCGCCTGGGATAGTGATCACTTTACACGCTGTGTAACATTCACCCTTCTGCATACAGGTAATTGACTTATTCGCGCGTGGATTTTTTGATTCTGTATTTTAATATATATTCGGTTTGCATATTTGAAAAGCGAGAATTAGCGTTTCACTTTGTAGCGTGACAAATCAGACTCATTCACTGCCAAACAAAGATGTTTTCACACCAACATTTATATTTACGCTATGCCCCGAAAGAAGTTTTCACTTTAAAAATAATTAATAATTCTTAATACATCGTTGAATGTAAGAACTTTCATACATGCAGGGGGCGTCATCTTGAACCTCAATCAACAAAAATATTAGGTAGTGAATAATAATAATATCACTCAGACAAAAAGTTCAACAAACATTCAACTGCAAGATAATTATAAACATACATGTAAAATAACCTTTTTACATATAATTCTCTTAATTTACCGGCAAATTGATGATGCAAAACTGTCAGTGTCAAATTCAAAACGTCAACAGCAGCTTTGCCAATCCTACCGATTTTTCGGTAGATCTACTGATTTAAGATGAAATCTACCGTTATTAAAAAAACCAAATATTAAAAAAAAAACTATTCATCCCCTATATAGGTGATCCACTGATAAATGAATAAGCAAAATAATAATTTATTTCTGTTTGTTCAGAAAACTACTTTTTCTGCCATTCATTTATCATTATGAATATTACTTGTCCTTCCGTCGTACATAATACATGCGTTGATTGGTTAATAGTGATTATTTGTTATTTTAAAAGTTGAATGAAAATAATGTCATTTTAGTTTATTAGCCAAATAACATTTTTTTTTAAGTTTAATGTGCACCTTCAACTTAAAATGTATAGTCTTTTGGCTACCTGTTATACTATGCATAAGTTGCACATTGCACTTAAAATGAATAGTCTTTTGGGTACCTGTTATACTATGCATAAGTTGCACATTGCACTTAAAATGAATAGTCTTTTGGCTACCTGTTATACTATGCATATGTTGCACATTGCGCTTAAAATGAATAGTCTTTTGGCTACCTGTTATACCACGGATAAGT
Source organism: Micrasema longulum (assembly GCF_059751315.1). Classification (NCBI taxonomy): domain Eukaryota; kingdom Metazoa; phylum Arthropoda; class Insecta; order Trichoptera; family Brachycentridae; genus Micrasema; species Micrasema longulum. The sequence goes on along the minus strand of NW_028278531.1, from coordinate 181,142 downwards.
TGCACATTACACTTAAAATGAATAGTCTTTTGGCTACCTGTTATACTATGCATAAGTTGCACATTGCACTTAAAATGAATAGTCTTTTAGCTACCTGTTATACCACAAATAAGTTGCATTGATCTCAAAAGAAATAGTGTTTTAGCTGCTGGTTTCATTAGTCTTCCCAAAAACAGTGATCATGCTCAGTGGCGGTTTTGCATTTAACTGCCTCAATTGTAAAGGAAGATTTACTTAAATGTTATGAAAAAAATCCATAATTTTACTGAACACACAAGTGGAAAAATTTGAGCTACGCAGTGATGGACTGTCGTTGACGATGTGCAGGATTTCAAAGGGCAGAAATATTTCAAATAAAAACAATAATAGATAGTTTATTCATTTCATTTTAATATAAAAAACTTTTAATACATTTACATTCATAAATAGAAAAAAAAAAGATAAATATGTACATGTACACAAATATATTATGAGTTCTATATACATAAATAATATTTTTAAAAAGATAAAGAAACCGAAGACACGCATTTTGTCCTTGTTCGCGTCCAGGCGGATGAAAAATACAGTTTTATTACAGACAATCATTTCTGACTCGATAGCTGCTCGGGTAAAAATCCAAGGAATTAAAATCGTGCAGAGATACGTCCACCTGAAAGTGCCTAGTGGTTGGCGTATGCCCCACCGTGCTAAGATCTTAGAGCTGCGATTACAAACGCTATCTTCATCGCTACATATCGAGACAGTATAAAGTAAAATCAGTATTAATGTACAAAAATGCGTATATTTGTATGAAAATTTAACGTCTTCATCAGGACAATCACTACACCAACATGCAAATAAGAAATAACATGCAGAGTTAAAGGGGATGCAAACACCACCATGTCCGGACATGCACTAAAATTAGGTTAACCCATTGCACCACTAATAAAGATGACATAATTTGTTCATACAACACACTATTTAATTAAGACACGTTTTTTTATTACAATATGAATAAAGTTATTGTCATTCAGTTTTAATGTAAAAAAAATCACTTCAAAGACAAACCGGCGAATCGCCGGCTTTGTGTGTCAGTGACAAATTGACCTGGTGTTTCGCCAGCTTTGTGTTACAATGGGTTAATAATATTTAGCGATATATCGCAGAATTTGTGGGGAGGGGTTAGGACACATCAGCGCATGTTCGGACATGGTGGTGTTTGCATCCCTTTTAACTCTGCAAGTAATTTATGTATTTTTTTGTAAATACAGTCGAACTTGGTTATTACGAGGAAGACTGGACCGACTGAATTTTCTCGTTATAACCATTACAGAGAAAGATCTTTTAAATCCAACCGCCATTGCATATTGTCACCATTAAAAATTATAATAAATGCCTACATGTATACTAGGCAACGCCTGAAATTTTTGTAGACAAGGACTGGATTCAATGTATGTAGGTGAAATAATTCAATTGAATGAATCTCACTCGCATAAATAAAGGTTTCAGCTCTTTAACTTCACAAACATCAACAGATGAAAGAATTAAAGTAATATAGATGTTCAAATATGGCAGAATGGTGAATGTTGCACAGTGTGTAAAGTGGCCACTTAAACCAGCCAATGACAGGTCGTAAGCCCTGTAGATGCCTAGACTTCTAGATTGCCTTCTTAAAAATGTTCTTCGTCGCTGTTGTAATATGTTAATGTAAACAGCTCCCCAGGGAGTAGAATCCAGTCCTTGTCTACAAAAATTTGGACAAACTCAAAATATTGTTGATTATTTAAATAAGTTTCTATTTCAGTTTCGGCTGCAACTAGAACAGAAGCCCAAATTCGGTATCGGCCAAAAAAAAAAATTCTATTAATCACCAATTTTGAAATAAATTAATTATGCATTGTATTATCACCGGTATTATTTTTGAGGTTTTGTAATTTTGAAATTACTCCGCCTTGACGTCACAAGTTATCATAGGTGAGTTTTGCTGACATTTAAAAGTACAGCCACGTATCATAAAAATACACTAAATGTTGAAAAAAAAGGCTGCCGGAAAACAAAAATCTATCGCAGCATGTAACAATGCAGTGATGAGGAAGTTCAGTGGTTTTAAAAAAAATAATTGTTAGTTAATAGACTATTAAAGTAAGCCAAACAGTCTTTTGATATTATCAGCTATATTATTTTTGAGAGTTCTGTAATTTTAAAATAACTCCACGTGTGATGTCACAAGTTCTCTTCGGTGAGTTCTGCTGATTGGCAAATTGGCTTTGCGTAAACGGGAAATCTATCACAAACCTCAATCATTGACAAAAATGGACCGAAGTGAAGAAAAACATCATCATACTCGGTCAAATACCAAAAATATTCCTCCCCAAAATTGTGCGAAAAACACAACTGCACGACGGATTGATTATGCCCGACTAAAATCGTCAAAATCGATGTTTCGTTGTCCCGTTTTCCACACCCCGAAACTGAACCGATTTTAAGAAAGAGTATTGGAATGAAATTATCCGTGTAAGTACGATGTGTTTTTCAAAATTATTTAACATATTTGTCCAAAAACAGCAGATAAAACTGAATGCTGTTATGAATTTTTGAATGATCCTAGCTCCTAAAAAACAATTTATCTAAAAAGCAAAACAATAGAGACACGTCGATGGTAAATGAGGGCATTGGAAGCAAAAATAGCAACCACAAAAAAAAAATTTTTTTAGTTATGTCATTCTGTAGTTTATAAACTTTATTTTTATAAAAATCATGAGTTGAGTCGCAAATGTAGTTTAACATCATACTTCTGATGATTTGAAAATAGTGTTTGGAAGCAAACAGCAATATCCATCAGCCGTTTTATTTGACAGGCTTGAGATATAAATTTTCAAAATGGCCGTGTCACACAAATGTTAAGGAGGTTTTTTGAATTCGTGTTTCTAATAAAGCTAATTTATTAGTATCTTAAAGTTTAAGTTCAGTGAAAATAACATTTCTATATTCAGGTATTTTTTTTTAAACTTGCTTAATACACAGTATTATTTAGACCACATGTGTGTGACGTCACACTAGAGTTTTGGATGCAAAGATAGCCATCTCCCGTATAGTGAGAAGAAAATATAGCGAACTCCACAAGTTGGAAGCAAAGGTCCAAGAAAAATTTAGTTTCCGAGTACTTTGCATATTAAAATGAACAATTCTTGTTTGTTCTTCGTATTACCTATTTCCTTTGATTACAGAATAGAAAATATTCATTTAGATGTGGTCAAGTCTATTAAAGACCTCGGAGTTATCATGGACTGTAAACTTACCTTTAATGAACATATCGATACTATGATTAACAAATCACTAAAACTCTTGGGTTTTGTTAGCAGGACATCTAGTGACTTTACTAATATGTTCATGATTCGTTTTGTTTAATATTTTATTTTTTTAAATATTCTTTGTTCTAAATATTTTTTTAAATATTTTATTTATTTATTTTATTTTATTTTATTCAGAAAATATACAGTCATACAAAATAAGTATTAAAACAACAATTTTTTAACATAAAAAGACCAATTAAGTTTTCATTAATTAAAAAGATATAAACATTAAATGTGACAAAAAAAAAGAATTTTAAGTGAGAAAAGAATAATTGTTGACATTTGCGTTTTCCGTGGAGGTAATAAATTAAAATAAATAAAAATACCGAATGTACACTCCGAGCCATCCACGCACACACATGAACGCACATATAAAACATACAAAAACATGTACATTACATGCGGCACATATACATAGCATAAACCACTCAAGATGCACATTCAGCAACTATCCCAAATAATCGACCCCATGAAGAAATTTTCTGTACAAATATGCTAATATGTCTTCTTGCCCATACTGATCATCGTGGTTTCGGATGTGACAGGGTTTAAAAAACACCCTGTATATTTTCAGGAAATAAAATTCACTCGTAAAAACCACCCCTTTTCTCAATTTCATCCATTCCATTCCAATCCATTCCATTTCTCATCTCGATCTCAACATTTGCGCATCTATCGTACACAGTTTTACCACACATTCGCCTGAGAGATCTCATTTCGACAGCCTACTTTCATCCCTGTTTTTCAAAGTCCACACTTCACTCCCATACGCCAGGGTCGGGACCAGTACTCCACTGTGAACTGCTAATTTTGCCTCTTGCGATAAACATTTATTTGACTATTTTCGAAATTTCTTCGCGTGTGACGTCTCAAGCTCTCTCTCCCTTCTTCTCGACGAGTTCTGCTGATTCGTCAGCTGACTTACCGCAAACTGGAAATCTATCACTTGGAATTTTCATTAATTTATCCAGACATTTTTGAGAAACTTGGCCGTACAATTAAATGCCCTCTAATTTTTACCGGACGTAAGAAAGCATTTTTTATATGCAATTTCCTGTAGTACTGAACTTCCTCATTGACTACTAAATCTGTCGAGTAAATAACATTATTTTTTAGTTTAATATCTTTCAAATAATTTGGTTTCCAATGAATGAACTTATACAATGGCATTCTACTAATTAACCTCCAATTCCATATTAATCGTACGCTATTTGTCAGGTAGTGTTTTCAGGTCTTCTGGTATATAAATATTTCTCTCGGAGTGACTGCTACGGTTGAGTTCATTTCTAAAGTAATCTATTGTCTTCTTGAGCCCTTCTTTGAGAGGAACCTGAAAAAAAACAAAAAATACACCATGAAAAACATAAATCTTAACAGAACAACATAATGATATAATTGTAAATAAACTTATCAATGAAATTTCTTGGTTTAGTTTTACTTTTTATTATTTTGACCGACGAGCGCTTTCGCCCAAGTAGGCATCTTCAAGACTGGTGAATTGTTTACAACGTTTACAGCTTTTATACTATTCTTAACATATTTCGGAGATAAGATCAAATAATTATTTTAACAGGGGACAGAAAACATAAATATTTACAACTAGTTTGCTAAAACAGTTCATTTTTGGGAGTTTTGGGACCGAAATTGGGATTAAGCTTTTATTATTTAAAAGGTGGGAAAAGGACAGAAAAGAACACACGGCGAAATACAACAGAGTGGGAAATACACATTTTAACAGATCTGTATAGATGTGTTGCTGAATTAGCGGACATTCATTCTTCGCGTAGCGAGGATAAATATTTTTTGTATTGACATTTACCATAGATATACAAATTTTACTTTCCAAATCGGATGTGAAAATCTCCGTTTAAAGATTACAAAAAATACAAATTCATAATTTTTAAAAATAAGAGATATATCAAATCTCGTGTCCTATGTCGACTAGTGTGACATCACAGCCACACAAGGGTTAAAGAGCTTGCCCCCTACCTATTTATTTATTTTTTTACAATATACATAAGAGGTAAAACAGAGTATTAAAAAATAAAGGATAATAACATAGCAATGAAATACATATTAACAGTAGAAATTAAAAAACAGTAAACAAAAAAATCCCACAAAGGCATGGCCTGTTCGTGGGTATACAAGAAATGTTTATGAATTTTTGCTCCTATAATAAATAGGCAGGTATAATATTTTTGTGAAATATAAGAAAGAGAAAAGAAAGTATTCTGTAAAATATTAGAGGGTATTTTTTTAATTTAAAATAGGAAATAAAAAATATAAAAGAACATAAAAATATTCCTTATTATTAAAGGGTAAAAAAATATATCGTAGAAAAAAAGAGTTAATATCTATAGTTTGAATCCAGGATGGTGCGTGTTTTTTAAAAGAAGGAAAATTTTGAAAGTTTGCTCCCCCCCATCCAATTATTCCATAGGAATGCGATGACTGAACAAGTGCATAATATACCATCTTAATAATATTTAGTAATAGCCCGGTACTCTACAGATCTGGGCTTGGAGGGGGAGATTTAGCAAAATGAGAACCTCTTCTTCCACACGGTAGCCAGGATCTTTGTAGACCTGGATTTGGAGGGCGACAACTATTCACGAGGACCCGTCACAATAGACCTTCACAGGTCGCAGTGACGTCAGGAGCTCAAAGCATAGCACTGACCCCCACATCTTGGAATAAGAATAGGTTCACACAAGGACAACAGATAAATGATTAATTATTTTTAATCAATTATCTAATTAATTGTAAGCTAACCTTCGGCTCCCATCCTAGGTGAGTCTTGGCTCTTGTGATATCAGGTCTCCGACGCTGAGGGTCATCTTCTACGGCGGCCATTTGTGACACAGTGCTCTTGCAACCATCCACCAAGTCTCGGATGATCAAAGCGAATTCTACAACAAGCAAAAAAATAAATATATTTCTAAATTTATTTCAACAGAGAGATGACCTGTCATTGGCTGGTTTAAGTGGTCATATTCCCTTCTCAAAAATGTTTTCCCTCTCTGTTGAAATAAATTTAAATATGAACAACTCCCTAAGGAGGAAATTCAGCCAGTCTGCAAGCATTTGGACATAATCAAACATTGTTAAATTATATATCGATTGTTCAGTCCAACGATATTTAAGTTGAGTTTTATGTAAAATACTATTTATATTTAAAGCATTGACTTCGTAGATATTCAATAGATTAACATGTAAATTCTAAAATAAATCATCCACTAATAAAATCCAATTCAAATATAAAAACCTTGTACATTATAAGCGAAGTCAACAATATTGAAACTTCCATATACTGCCATCAAAGGCAAAAAGGCAGTTATTTGCAAATGTCGTATTTTGATATACAGGGTACGGCCTTAACTGTGTTCGGGATTTTTTTCATTATTTTATTTATGGTACGAAGGGCGGGCGCGGTGCGGGGGGTAGCGTTAGACGCATTATTTTGTGGAGATTTTAGTCGCCATGGAGCCATTCACAGGATAGCAGCGCGAGTTATGTGTTCGCGCATATTACGTAAACAATTATTCCGTGACAATTTCAAAACGAATGTACCGTACTCATTTCGGTTTACTAGACCTAAGTCAAGCACCGAGCGCAAAGTCTATTTGGAAATGGATCAAAATGTTCGAGACGACCGGCTCAATAGTAAGAATAATGAATGAAGGCCGCCGAAGTCAGCGAGGATACCAGAAGTTAATCAGCGTGTTAGTGAATCAGTAGGGAAAAATCCTCTACGATCGACTCCCAAGAGAAGCCAAGCCTTAAACAACAAGAGGACTACGTTACGAAAAAATTTACGCCTCGATTTACATCCAAAAGCCTATAAAATTTAGCTGATGCAAGAATTGAAGCCGAATGATACCGATCGTCGACCGTTTGAAGGAGATTTTCCCCGGGAAACTCATTTTACGAGGAGGAGACATTGAGTGGCCCCCACGGAGCCCGAATCTCAGCCCGTGAGATTATTTTTTATGGGGATACTTAAAATCAAGAGTCTATGAAGACAATCCGACAGCATTAAATCATTTCAACAGAGAGGGAAAAAAAATTCTGAGAAGGGAATATGGAAGTCATCGGCTGGTTTAAGTGGCCACTTTACACACGGTGTAACATTCACCATTCTGCCCATGTTTGAACATCCACATTTCCTAAACTCTTCCATCTGTCCCTAGGGAGGAAATCCAGCCAGTCTGCAAGCATTTGGACATAATCAAACATTGTAGCATTAAATCAGTTAAAACAAAACACTGTACGAGAAATTAACGCCATCCTACAGGCAAATTGTCAGCGTGTTTTTGAGAATTTGCAAATCCGCCTCAAGCAATGCCAACAAGCTGGCGGAACTCGCTTGGACAGTATAATTTTTAAAACTCGCATATCATTAAAATTTCCAATCATTGTAGTTTTCGAAAATATAAATAGAACATTTGTAAGTTCTACAATAATTTATTTTTCGATAAAGGTCCACCCTGTATATATTCAAGAACATGATCAATGTAAAAGATTTCCAAGTCGTGCCAATCCATCTTCATCCCGCACTGTGTTAATGGCGAAAAGATATACGAAAAACCGGAAGATCTATTCCAAAGAATTCCCAGCTTTTTTATTATTTTTTTTATTTTATTATATTATATATTCAAATTAATGTACAAAAGTAAACAAAATCTAGATCGTGCCAAACTGATAATAAATAAAAGTTTATCGGCGCGTTTCTAATACAATATTTTTTTAAATAGTAAATTATCACAAAATATCAAATAAACTCAATGACAAACAAAAGAAAACCACTAAAAATTAAACAACACAAATATATAATTAGTAATGAGAAAATGTTTAAAAAGGCTATAAAAATGGATAGTGGAGCTAGGTAGAAGTAAAATGGATTGTCTCATTCGCCCATACCAATCCTGAATCAACTGCTCCACAACTGTATGGCTTATGTTAGGTTTTTGTTGTTTTCATTGTGTGTTTTGTAATATAAATAATATAGATGTATATAAATACCTTGTTTTTAAAACTGTCGGAATATTTGTTAATTATGTTTGTTTTTTAAGTGAGTCTTCTTTGTTTATTCTCAAATGTAATAAAAAAAACTAAATTGTTAAGTGTCCTCGGCACGGGAAACCCCAGTGAGGTCACATTATTTTTATTATTAATTTATAGTTTGTAAGCGAAAAATATGAATAAATAAATAAATAAATAAATATTTGGACTGGATGAACACAACTTTACACCTTGAAGTTTTGATTCTTGATGAGGAAATCCTTCAATCGTTTGCTTCTTTGCCGCAAGCTGGTAGAGTTCATTACCTCGGCAGGAAGCTTATTAAATAGCTTTGGCGCAATATATTCTGTCGTCCTGCTACCATATAAGGTTTGTGCTCTAGACTCTACCAGTTTCACGGCTGTTGATATATATTCATTATTTTAGCTGTAAAGTAATATAAAAAATATATTCTTACCTTCAATAGTGTGTTCGACAGGGTTCCCGATGTTGACAGGCTGTGTATAATTAGAAGCCATTAGGGACACCAGCCCATCCACGAGGTCAGAAACGTACTGGAAAGACCTCGTTTGCTTACCGTTTCCGTACACCTGCAATCGATTCAGGAAAAATATATTTACAATAAATGCGTAATAAATGCGTAAATGTGCGGAAAAACAATGTATGATAGGTGCCCTAATGTCGAAATTAGAGCAGAATGCAAGGCTGAGTTAAGCATTATCGACAAAATTAAGAAAGGTCTTTTGCGATGGTTCGGTCATGTGGAGCGAATGAATGATGAAAGAACGGCTAAAAAGATTTATGATGCGAATGTGTCTGGTGGTAGAAGTCGAGGAAGGCCGAGAAAGACATGGCATGATCAAGTACAACAAATTCTTGAAAGTGGTCATGTGAAAAGTCGGAATAATCGACGTGCGTGCATGAGAAGATGTATGAATGTGAAGGAAGCAAAGGAAGTGTGCCAGGACAGAGTGGTGTGGCGTTCTATCCTCTCTGCCTACCCCTCTGGGGAAATGGCGTGATGGTTAGTTAGTTAGTTAGTATTTATATGAAAAAATTAATGATTCACTCAACAGTGATAACCTCTTTGATAAAACAGTATTTCTATCATCGTAGGCAACTGAATTGGCGCCAATTTAGACAGCGGAGAGACCATCCCGCCCTCTCACTTCTGTTAACTGTACTTTATAGTTCTAACGCTCCAATTGTCAGGATTCTGGCACAAGTCGGTGGCTAACAGTGACATACAAATGTTCTGCCAGGAAGCTATTTTATTTTTTATTTTCTTTTTATTCAGGAAACATACAGTACAGTTACAAAGTTTAATATTTTACACAATTAGACTTAATTCTAATGGACTAGTGAAGTTTCCATATTAAAAAGCAATTATATATAAGGTTAATTATGAAAGTATAAAAAGAGAAGGAAAAAGAAAAACATAAATGAAAGTTGTTTAAAAATTAAAATTTAAGCGAAAAAAAAGATATTTTAAAGTTTGTAGTTTGTAGTGAGAATTTACAAATGGAAATAATATTAAAAATGAAGAAAATTTGTAAGAGTAATTAAAAATTAAGAATGGAAATAAAGAATGAAAAACATGCTCAGATGTAAAAATAAAATAAAATAGTAATAACATTTTTTTTAAAAAAGGAAAAACATAAATATACACATATTTATTTTAAGGGATTCAAAGAAATGATGAGAAGAATCTTTAAGTGAAATATAAGACAGTAAATTTAGGTCAATTTAAAAAACATCTTCAAAATTAATGACACATTATAGTAAGAGCAGCAATATATTGATTTTATAAACATATATAATATAAGTAATTAAAAGTAGTTTAAAAGTATAAAAACATGCCAATGCAGCAAAGAAAAAAGAAAAAATAAAGAAGGAATAACAAGTATGGAAAGTAATCTTTAAAATTTGAAAAAGCAATATAAGGAGAAGATTTTAAACCAAGAGAAGTCGATAAAACTTCATTAAAGCGATTTTAGTAGTAATACAAAATTTCAAAAGAGAAATTTGATTTATAATAATAATATTAATGTAAGTAATTTGAGTGATATAAGAGAAAAAGGGACCAACGGGAGTTTTATTCAAAAGTTTTCAATACAATATTTTTAAATAATTGTAATCCTGTATGATAGATATCTATATGGTTAAAAAAGCTGTTAAAAGTGGAACACGATCTGTGTAAAAACGGATTCTGGCAATAGTTCGTATTAACACTAGGTATTCTAAAGGTTGGGTGATTTCGTAGGGCAAGTGATGGACAGTTAATTTGAATTTTATTTAGGAGCTGGGACGAATCAGCTAGACTGTTAATAATTTTATAGAGGAATGTGAGGTCTATTAATGATCTCCTTTTTTCAAGGTTAATCAGTTTGTGAAAACGTGCAGATAGCTATAGAAATGTTGGAGCATCACTGGAAGAAGTGCAAAAAAGTTGTGACGAAATTGTTTTAAGTAGGCACTTCGTCACACGGGTTGTTCACACTGGCAACTAATTTCTATGGCAAGAAATTTAAATGATTCGAGAACGCGCGGTGAACACTCTTCTTGCGGAACTGGTTAACTACTCGGGCTCCGCGTTGGGCGCCATTGTGGATGGGAAGCTTAGGTGGGTGCTTTGCCCCCGAACCTCTCTATCACAAAATCCAGGGGGGCTACATTGAAAAAATAATGTGAAAAAGCTTTTTCTTATCCATTTTCAAATAGGCCAGGGGTGGGGTACAAATATATATATATTTTTTAAAATATGTTTCAGACTCCTGTAGTTAGTAGCTTCACATGTCATGTACAAGGCCATGGTACTCTGGAAAAATCTCAATTGTTTATCTTGGAAGTGGGAAGATTGATCAATGTTCGCAATCACCAAACATCGGTTGGAAAGGTAAGACAAAGACAAACCGTGATTGAAAAGTTTTGCAGCGCTTGCATGACAAAGTTGGACACGACTCTCCCGTCGCCCGCGTGCATGCGCGGCCCGTATGTGTTGAATATGCGCGCCACACGCACGTCCACATGCTCCTGCTTGGCGTACGCGTACGCTAGGGTCTCCGCCACGCGCTTACCCTCGTCGTAGCACGCACGAGGACCTGAAATTAAACAGTCTGATAAATGAAAGCCATAAGAATAATAATTATTTTAAATACACCAATATACGGGGTCTTTATTGGAAGCTCTATAATCCCCAATTCTTTGGGAACAGCCGGTAGTCACTGGGGGCTAGACGAATATAAGGGGTTGTTTAATTGCGACAAACTGTTTGTGACACCTGATTTTTTAATTCGAATCATTTCTATCAAACTTATATGTTATTCTTATTTACATATTATGTAGGTGCATATAATATGTATTTGTATGTTCGTTTTGAATCAACGTTCGCGTGTTGTTAAACCTTGTTTTATTGTTGACATTATTTATTTATTTATTATATATACGGCCTAAGCCAAATTACAACAGTTACATGAAGAAACATAAATGCAAGAAACTGAACAAAAAGAACATAAAACTATTTAGCAAAGACAAACAAGGGCAAAACAATACATTCATAAAAACGAAAGGCCTAAGACTTCGAGCTAAACCATGCCAATCCAACTTCATCCCACACTGTTTAGTCGCGAAGAGATCTACGAAAAGCCGGAAGATCTATCCCAAAGAATTCCAAGTCGGGTGATGAATTGACTAATCTACACATTCTGGACATTGGGGCATAAAAACCAAAGTTGCTCTTAGAAGATTTTATAAATAGCAGATTTTGACTTCTGGTGACACGGTTGGGAACATGAAAAGAAATTGATTGCAACAGAGATGGGACATCACTTTAAGCATTAAGTATTTTGAAAATGCATGTAAGGTCCATCACATCATTATATCATATTTACTGCATTTTGTGGTTACCTACCGTACTCGTATTGAATGGGACTCGTCGCACATTATTCATTCAGTGTGTATCAGTTCAATTTTACAATAAAATATTTTTTTTCAGAATACAGTTTTGTAATTTTACATACTTCAAAAAAATACCATTTATAACATTTCTTAATTTTAACAAAATGGTTTCAAACTTTTTACCAAGCTCTTTCTTGTACCATTTTTAATATAATTACAAGTTTTAAACAATTATTTTTTTATACTTACGCACCCACACACACGCACCCTCTCCCCCATTCATACCCACACGCACATGTACCCTTTCCCTCATTCATTCTGGCATACACACATTCACATACACATGAATACAAACGTCACACACATACAATTACGTAAACTCTTTTCTTATATATTATGTGTCATTAGATTAACAGTGGATTTTTTTAATTGGCTCTAGTATTGTTAATATTTTTCTTCTTATTTTGTAAACATAAATGTAATAGCAGTAAAAATTCCAAATATAATTAACCAATTCAAACCTAGCTTCATGAATAGCAGCTATCAACACTAACGCCTTGTGTGCTGAAGTATGAGTGGTTGGCAGGGGTCGGACAAATGTTCTACCAATGTCGGCAAGTGTTACAATTGTTCACTAACATTTGGTAAAATATTTGAACACAAAGTTAAAGTTTTGAATATTGTGTTTTACCTATGGGATTGACGTGTCCCCAGTAAGTCTCCGGTTGTGGGTGCACAGTTGGATCTCCATAAACTTCCGAAGTGCTGGCTATCAGTACTCTGGCGCCTACTCTCTTGGCCAAGCCTACAATTCAAAGTAGAATTAGTTACAACAGAGGCATTATCAGATTCGCACATTTATATTGGTTCTGTACCTTTCAGCCTCTTTACTGGTGAAACTCCTCAAGATGTCCCTCACCTGTTGATGCATTGCCCCTTTTTCAGCTTTCAGAGAAACCAGCTGGAGGCGCGATGCAGAAGCCCGGGTGAAGATCTACGCGACATCTCATCGCGAGAGGTAGTATCATGCATGATCAAAATAGTGCGGGCAATTGGTAAAATAAACCAAAGTAGGGAACGTAATGCCGAACATTCTTCTAGTGGAATTGAAGGCCTGTTGACTACTGTCGATGGGCCGGCTTCTCCTGAAGAGTTTTGAGTGGTTTCCTCTCCACATGAGCAAACGCTGAGAAGTTCCGGATTGGCCCACTTTAGCATATCCTTCCTGTTCCCAACAGTTTTAGACAAAATTTAAGTAATATAATTGCAGAAAAATCCTTTTTTTTTTAAAATATAAACCTTGTATATCATAAGCAAGGTAAATAATAACGCAAAACCAAAATAAATTTTAAAAAGCCTCTTTTCTGGAATCAAATTATTATGATTATTATTTGTTAAAGGCAGACTGGTGAGCCTATATCTAATGCACTGCTTTTTGTCTGCATTCTTCTTCTTTTAAAAACGCATCCAAACGGTTTTTGAACTGATTGACTGAAATTAAATGAATAACTAGGCTTGGCAATTTATTCCAGTTTGAAACACTATTTGATGAGTTTGAAAAACTGCTGGAAAGGAAGTTTTTCTTGGAATTGAGGTGGAATTGGGGACGATAGACCTTCCAGTTCTCTCTCACTGGTTTAAATTCTCAAAGATAGATTGGTTTGTAGCAAAGCTCTGCAGCTCCTCTGCCCCTACGGTCTGTCCTCTGCACCCTTCTTTAGCTTTTCATATGATCTGCAGCTCGTATCCTTGCATAAATATCAGAGGTATTCTCGTCGAGAGCGCCGCCTGGTTGTCCCCTCAGACAACCCCACTACTATCTCATGTAAGAGACCTTCGTGACCAACTATGTAAGTACTCTTTGTAGCGTGTCTTTCGGAGACGGTTTTAATCAGATGCCTTCATTCGTGATGCGGTCCCTCCAGCTTCCAGTTATGACATAAATTGGTGTTGGGATTTACCCTTTTATGTATGAACAGCCAGGATTGAGATATTTTGTAAATTTTGAATTAATAGTCTTATGTCACAAGAGTATAGTAATAATGTACACTGGTGGATCAGTTTATCACTCAGGTTTTCAAATGCAATATGTTTATTACCTTAAAACAACAAAATAAGTGTCCTATAAGGGGATAATTGATACATTTCATGCAAGGGGTATAGTCATAGTAATAATTGAGTATATTATAAGCTTTTTCAACAAAATGCCGAACACTCCTCTAGTGGAACAGAAGGCCTGTTGACTACTGCCAACAGGCCGGCTTCTCCTGAAGAGTTTTAAGTGGTTTCCTCTCCACGTGAGCAAATGCTGAGAAGTTCCTGATTAGCCCACATTAATATATCCCCCCTGATCCCAATAGTTTAGATAAATTTTAAGATATTTAATTGCAGAAAAATCCACTTTTTGAAATATAAACCATGTATATTATAAGCAAGGTAAATAATAAAGCAACTCCCATATAAAAAATAAAAAAAAAGCTTTTTCAACTCCCTTCTCTTTCATCGTTCTTCCAATGTAAGTCTTAGTGGTTTTAGGCTGGTGTCACACTCGGCGGAAATTCTGTCACCGATAATCCGTCACGGAAAATCCACATCTGAACAAGCAGCCACCCAACATATTTCGTGGCGCATCCCGTCGGCTACCGAGCCTCATACGCCTCATACAGTCGACGCGGACTGTTCGCCGAATGTGGCATATCCCATTAGAAAAGATGCAATGCGGAGTTTATTTATTAATGAAATCATACAGTCTTTATATAAAACAAGGTACAAAAGAACAATTATAAAAAGTAAGACCAATTACAGATTTCACACTAATGAATGCAGGAGGAGAGGGGAAAAATAATTGAATTCTAAAAAACTAAAAATATAAATATTAAATAAAAAGTACATAAAAAGAAGAAGACATTGTATAGCTACTCTACTTTCCAGTCCCTCTCTCTCTGCTTCCATGAACATTTAAATTTATTTGTAAAAATTCACAACCAACAATAATTTATTAGATGCAGGTAGTAGATGTAAGTAAGTATAAATTAAGAGTTGAAATCAAAAGTTAAAATTAAAATTAAGTTAAAAGTTTAAATTAAAAGTTAAAATGAAGAATTAAAATTAAAAAGTTAAAATTGAAAGATAAAATTAAAGATCAAATTAAAAGTTAAAAGTCAAACAGGAGATAAATTTAAAATGTCTTTAACAGAGTTGCCGATTAGCCGCTGATGGATAATCCACGCGCGTAGAATGGAACAGACGCCGAAGGCGAGCGTTTCGCCCAGGACGGAAAAATTCAACATCTGCGAAGTGTGCCCGCGATAAAATAAATGTAGTGGTGTTACGCAGCAAAAGATCGGCGATACGATTTCCGCTGAGTGTGGCGCCAGCCTAAATCTGTCGCGGGGGTCATCCTTCTGAGTAATTTAAGGATTTATTTATTATCAATACAAATTAAAGACTCATAGAAATAATTACCGAGCATATTAATGGTGCCAACGGTGTTTGTTTTGATGGTCTTGACAGGATTGTACATGTAGTGAGGAGGGGAAGCCGGGCTTGCTAGGTGGTAAATCTCATCAACCTGAAAAATACAGTAAAAACACATTATTTAATTTTATTCAGAGTATTATATTTTTATATTTTATAAACATAAACGGCAAATCTGCCTTTTACAAACATTTATAATATTAACATATTTGGCATAGTATTTTTTTTTTTTTAAACATGAATTACTTTATTATACCCAAGATTTATAAAAATAAAATTAAACCAAAAATTACAGAAGATTAAAAAAATTAACCTAATAATTTTACAGCATATTCAGTAGAAAGTTTAAATAATAAAACATTCTACAGTAAAACAACAAGAAAATCATAAGTACTGTTTCACACAGCTAGGTAAAGTGAACAAAAAACTGTAAATATATATATTATGAAATGCATGAATAAATAAATATAATTACCATTCACCATCTTTGAAAAAGTTCAAAAGGTTTGTTCTATAGGAACAATACCCTACACTAAATATATATCAGATACGTGGGAATAACTATTGCCGAGTTCATGAAGTCTATTTAATACGGCATTACAAGTATACACTATCCGTGAATTGTTGCTACAAAACGGTGGCACCTGTCTAGTCATTCTTCCAGGCACCCTGAAGTTGATGAGAGATAATAGTTCAGGGCAATCGCATATTGAATTTATAATTTTGAATAAATTTAAAAGATCTATAATTTTTCTTCTATCGTTAAGTTTTAACAAATTTAATGTTTTTAGTAAAAAATCGTAATTTGAAAAATTCATGACTGATTCTAAGATTAAAATTTATATACCGTAAGAATTTTTTTTGAACTCTTTCAAAAGAATTTTGGTGACAGTTGTAGTAAGGAGTCCATATTGTAGAGTTATACTCTAACTGGCTTCTCACTAATGAAGTATACATCAACTTCAAAGTGTCTATGTTTTTTAATTCCTTTGTCACACGTAACATGAAGCCTAACATTTTTAGAGATTTACTAGTTATATTATTTATGTGCCTAATAAAGGATAATTTTTGATCAAAAACGATACCCAGGTCGCGCACCGCAGAAGTTGAGCCTAATTGCATATTACCCATCAAATAATCAAATAAAATTGGGTTTTTTATTCTAAAAAATCTCATTATGTGGCATTTTACATTTTACGTTTTTAGTACAGACAGATGTACAGATTATGCTTTTACTTGGAGAAATAAAAAAAAAAAAGAATACATAGTTGGGCCTGCCATCCAATTAAATGATTATTTAAACATCCAAACATTAGAAAACAGACAAAAATTAAATGACTTGCTTTATTTGTTTAAAATAATAATATGATTGTTTTTTATCTTTTTTAAAACTAACTAAACCTCTAAACACAGTTCTATATTTTATTACTTTATATTGTATTAAAAAAAAAATGATGTTGTTTATATACTCATCTTCTTATTTTTATACCAACATTACTTCTAAACACTGTTCTACCTTTTATTGCTTTATATTGTATTTTTTAAATTTTATGTTGTTTATATACTCATATTTTATATAACTTCCATGTATGTAAAAGCCTTGTGGGCGTGAAAAATTAATTTTAAAAAAAAAATCAGTCTTACGCTTCGGGTACTAGTCCAGGGACAATGAAATATCATCATTCCCTTTCCGCACCTAATGGTGCATAGAGCACAACATTGGTAAACCAATCGCAGTATATCTTGATCATTTAAAAAAAAAAAATTAAATCTTAAAGTAGGGCACACATATCATACATATTGTCATGTGTGTTCTAGTAATAACATTGCAAATATATTTAATTTATAAATTGTTTATCACATATGTCTTGACCATTATTTTAAATTTTGATATGTTTTTTTCTTCATAAATATTTTTTTCCATTTCGTAATACTTTTTGATTGCTTTAAATAAAATTGAATTTTGTGACTTTGCCTTTTTCCTGAATGGAAGTCTAATTTTGTTCTTTTCTCTAGTATTGTGATCGTGTTCATGCTGGTTCCGATCAATTTTTTTCCAAAATTCTGTTTTTTTATTAGAGTTTATAATTTTATGAACAAATATCATTGTATTGTAAAATATTATTTGTTTATATGTTAATAATTTCATTTCATTTACCATCGACTTTACCCTCGTGTATCTGTCTTTTTTCAAAATGATTCTTAAGGCTTTATTTTGTAATACAGTTAGTTTATCTATGTTTTCTTTGTTTGATAAAAATAAAATGCTACTACAGTAGTTAACGTGTGGTTCAATAATTGCTTTGTAAATAGTTTTGCAAGAGTCCTTATCAATAAATCTTCTGATCCTTCCCAAAATTGATATTTTTTTTGGAATTTTGATACATGAACGTAAGATGATTAGTCTAACGCTTCAGGGCCAGGGACTATGAAATATTCTAGTGTGAAAACACCCTTTTAAATAAATATTTCATATAAACCACATTAAGAATCGAACCCGAGACCTCTTGCATGTAGAAAAACGCGCTGATCATTGCACCACGAGGCCGACAAATGAAAAGTTCTATGAAAATATGAAGTATTCTAGTGTAAAAACAACATTTTAAACAAATATTTGATTTTAACCATATCAGGGCCTCGATTATAATGAAAGTTATCATTTATCTTCAAATTTATCTGCAAAGTAAATTTGAGTTTTCTGTATGAAAAGCAGAATATGCATACAATTTTTTCTTCTAAACGTGTTAAATTATAGGTCAACAATATTTTGAGTTTGTCCAAATTTTTGTAGACAAGGACTGGATTCAAATCCCTGGGGAGCCGTTTATACCAACATATTACAACAGAGATGAAATCTGTTGTAAATAAAATCTGTTATAATATGTTGGTATAAACGGCTCCCCAGGGAGTTGAATCCAGTCCTTGTCTACAAAAATTTGTACAAACTCAAAATATTGTTGATAAATTACCTGGTCCATGAAGAAGTATAGAAATTGAAAAAATAACATTTTCAGGCGTTGCCTAGTATGTAGGTGAAATAATTCAATTAGATGAATCTCACCCGCATAAATAAAGGTTTCAGCTCTTTAACTTCACAAACATCAACAGATGAAAGAATTGAAGGAGTATAGATGTTCAAATATAGGCAGAATGGTGAATGTTACACAGTGTGTAAAGTGGCCACTTGTTATGGTTTTACCACTTATATAGGGCACACGTTGCATTTTATCAGCTGGGGGTAGATAATAACGTACCACCCAAGATGTTAAGTTGGTACCTAGCTCTCAGATGCATATAGTATTTTAGCCATCTGCTAAAATAATGGGTCTCCCCTATGGGATGACACTTATCTTATCTTATCGTTATTTGTAATCCCAAAACCATGTATTTTAAATTCTGTTATCTACAGCTGCTATTTTAAAAGGCAACTAACAGAATCCATTAGTAAAGTACCACATGCATCGCCAAATGGGGCAATAAAAATAACTATTTTTATCTTTACTTATCCCTTCCACAAGGACTCAAAATTGTATTATATAAGTTCCTACACAGTCCTTTGAGGAAGAATTAGAAATGTGATCTCTCGAGGTTACTACATCCCTCTGACGTAATACTTGGTTTTAATATACACGGTAGCTTTCAAGTGTAATAGTAAAATGCTTTATGTAATGTCTTTCAAGTAAATAAATTAATATACAACATCTTCGTGTCTTCTCAATTGATCTGTTGGACTTCGAATATTGAATTTCTGTGTGCTACACTACATCGGCACATAACAGTAGGGAGAGAGATAACACACTTAAACCAGCCATTGACAGGTCATAAGCCCTGTAGATGCCTAGACTTCTATATTACCTTTTCGTAAATGTTCTTCATCTCTGTTGTAATACGTTGGTAAATTATAGGTCACCGACGAAGATACTTTAAATGCTCATGCAAATATACTCATTTTCGTACACACATATCGGTTTTTCTTTATAGACAGTCGAAGACAACTATTAATCGAACCCGAGACCTCTTGTATAGTAGACAAACGCACTCACTATCACCGCTTGGCGGACAGTAAAAAATAAATAAATAGTTTTTTTTTTTTATATTAAGGCAATCCATCCTAAGAAGGATGATTTCTGCCAAGAGTAAAATTTATTGAAAGGAAAAAATCAAAAAACATTTTTAAAAAAAAACTAAACATTTATCATATTTTTTGAGAGGAAGCTTCCTATATGGTGGATAATTTCAGGATCAAGGATGGAGAGGAGTGATGCTATGTTAGTAGGGTAAGGATATTTTTTTAAGGAGGAGTACATATTATGTTTGTCCCTTATTGGACAACCAAAGAATATATGGTCTGGAGTCTCATGGTCCAAACCACATTCACACCATGGACTTCCTACAATATTCATTTTGAAAAGGTGGCTATTAGTGCAATAGTGGCCGATTCGTAGTCTACTAATGTTTGAGATTAATCTCTTAGACAATTTTTTAGTGTGGAACCAAGGAGAGCTTGGTATGCTCTCTTGGATATCTTTATAGAGAGTTCCCTTACATTTGGAGGTAAACTCCCACTGGGTCTTCCATTGTCGTTTTGCCTCGTTCTGAATTCGAGGGGACATGTCGGAAACACACACACAATACTCAAGAGGACGCGAGCCGTCTATCGCAGCCGCTTTCGCCAGTTCATCTACCATCTCATTACCTCTAATACCAAGGTGCGATGGGATCCAGACTATGATTAGTTCTCTACCAGTTCTACTGAATTTCCGACTGTTAAGTCTTATAGAACAGAGTAGCTCGTCACTTGCGGATTTAGAAAGGTTGTTGGAAATAGATTTAACCGCACTTAATGAGTCTGTAAATATTACAACATGTGTATGAGGGAGAGATAGACAGAAATGAATAGCTTCTTGTATAGCCAGACATTCTGCTGAGAAGACGGAGGAAGGACTAGGGAGTTTAAATTTGCGATCTATCGCCAGTTTCGGGATGTATATTGCGGCAGTACTAAAGTCATTAGATGGTAGTTTGGATCCATCTGCGTATACAAATAAATGGTTTGGCCACTTGGTTTTGGCCAGGTTGGTAAATTGTAAATTAATAACCTCTGGAGCCATAAATGTTGTTTTGTGGAGACCAATATTTTCTATACAAATTGGTGTATGGATAATAGTGTCATATGGGATTCTGAAGAATGGGAGGATATTGTGGTGGGGAAAGAGAATATAAATAAATAGTAAACAGTTAAATTATTATGAAAATAAAACTTTGTTATTAGTGTTACACAATTTTATTAATTTACAACAACACAACTATAGTTTCGGGAGAGCGCTCCTCCCATCGTCGGGCGGTATAAAACTAATATAGTAAACACAGAATATTGTTCTATTAATAATCTACTAATTAATAATATCCAATTAATAATCACACATTTAACCACCCCTCGCCTTTATTGACTATGTTCCCTTTGCGACCCCCCCTCACCCCACTCACCCCCTTAGACCCGCGTCTGTTAACACTCTCTTAGCCGAGCGATGTCTTCGCACACATTAAATCTTAGACTTAATTATTGCAACTTCCACTTATGTGCTAAGTTTTAAGAAATAAATTCGACTTACTGTCCTGTCCCTCATTGATCATGTTTTCATATCTGTACTTTAGGTAACTATCCATTCATATGCTAACACCTTAGATAAGGGGAAAAAAACCCTCCTGCTCAAAGTTTCACTGATTAATTTGTTTATTTTTTAAAATTTATTTTAACAGAGAGGGAAAAAATTTTGAGAAGGGAATATGGAAGTCTAGGCATTTACAGGGCTTATGACCTGTCATTGGCTGGTTTAAGTGGCCACTTTACACACTGTGTAACATTCACCATTCTGCCCAAGTTTGAACATCCACATTTCCTCAACTCTTCCATCTGTTGACTTTTGTGAAGTAAAAGAGCTGAAACCTTTACCCTAGACTTCCATATTCCCTTCTCAAAATTTTTTCCCTCTCTGTTGAAATAAATTTAAATATGAACAACTCCCTAGGGAGGAAATCCAGCCAGTCTGCAAGCATTTGGACATAATCAAACATTGTTTATTTTTTGTTTAAATTCTATGACATTGTGAACAATATTCTGTGTTTACTACAACAACAACAACAAACCACCACATCGTTTCCCCGTAGGGGTAGGCAGAGAGGATAGAACGCCATAACACTCTATCTTGGCATACAGACCTCGCTTCCTCTACATTCATACATCTTATCATGCACGCACGCCGATTATTCCTACTTTTGACATGTCCATCTTCAAGTATTTGATGGACTTGATCGTGCCATGTCTTTCTCGTTTTCTGCATCCATCAACATTTGCATCGTAGATCCTTTTAGTCGTTCTTTCGCTGTCCATTCGCTCTACATGTCCAAACCAACGCAGCGCCCCTTTCTTGATTCTGTCAATAATGCATGTCTCAGCCTTACACACTTCACGGATCTCGACATTTGTGCACCTATTATACATCGTTTTACCACACATTCGCCCGAGGGATCGCATTTCGACAGCATTCAACCAACTTTCATCATTATTTTTCCAATTCCATACTTCGCTCACATACATTACTTTTTTACTATATTAGTTTTATATCATCCGTCGATGGAGGAGTGCTCTCCCGAAACTATAGTTGTGTTCTTGTAAAATAATAAAATTGTGTAACATTAATAACAAAGTTTTATTTTCATAATAATTTATAGTGAAGTGTTAAGAAGTTAAGAAGTAAATGCCGATTCATTTTAAAAAAGTAAACAGTTATTTTTTTTTAATTCCAAAATTATTTTTATACAAGGAAATCTATCCACTATTGGTATTTTAAAAGTATACCTATTTTACACAGAAATGCGTGTAACATATTCTACTACGCGTAAAAAGAGGTTCCTATGTACTAGTTTGAACCACTAAATAAAAAAATTTTAATGTTGAAACTTTAATCCCGGGCGTCCGTGCTCTTTGTTAATATCACATACCACCTTTATTCATTTGTGTCTTCAATTATTGTTTCCTACCTCAATGAACAAGGGGTTGACGATGTCATGGTGTATCAGCTCAAAGTTCTCGTGCCCGAGCCAGTGTTCCACGTTCCTCTTGCGGCCGGTGAAGAAGTTGTCCACAACGATGATCTCGTGCCCCTGCATCATCAGCACGTCCACGAGGTGCGAGCCCACGAACCCGGCGCCCCCCGTGATCTGGGAACCAAAATCAAGAATATCTCAAATACGATCTAAATCAAGAAGCGTCCGAGAGCCTGCACCAGCAAGTCTTTAGCAAAATTTCAAGAGTGAAAATGAAAATTTTCGACTATAATCTCTATAATAAGTTATCGTCGTTACAGGATAATGCTATTTTGATAATCAAACTGAGATGATAGATATTAATACTGAAAAAACTTTAACAACTTCAGAATACATGCATAAGGTATATTTTTGGTCTTAGGAAATATGACCACATTTTTTATTATCGTAGGCAACTGAAATGGCTCTTAATTAGACAGCGGAGAGACTATCACTTCCTCTCACTTCTGTTCACTGTACCTCCATAAAAAATTGCTTATCAGTTCATAGTTTACCACATTGTTCTAATTCTCAAAGCACTCTTTTAATACCCATCCGCAATTCCTCTTTCTTCTCTAACTCATTATGATTATTATTATGGGTAACTTATATAGCGCCATTTTCGTTACAAAATACCTCAAGGGCGCTTTACATAGTGATTCTTTTAAATTTGTAATTTAATTAAAATAATTTATTTTGTTGTCACATGCTACGGATTTATTCAAATGATTTAGAGAACAAGTGGGTTTTAAGTTTTTTCCGAAACATCACTTCACTTTCACAGCCTCGCACCTCTGCTGGGATAGCATTCCATGCCATAGGGCCTGCGACCGCAAATGCGCGTTCACTAAATTTAGTGCGCTGTTTGCGTAGAGGTAAAATAACTTTTCCTCTCGCCGTGGACGTAGCTGATCTAAGTGTTAGACGCCTGTCAGCTAGTTCATCTGGAATGCATAGTTCCGTTAGATATTCCGGAGCAGAGTTGTGCAGTGACTTATACATAAGCCAACAGAGTTTGTATTCGACCCTCTGTGGAAAACGTAGCCAGTGTAGTTCCCGAAGTAGTGGAGTGATATGACTGAACTTAGAGATTCCGAAAATAAGTCTAGTAATAGTGTCCATGCGGCTTCACTGTGGAATCATCTCCCATCATCAAAGATGTTTCTGCAGTATTTTTGTTTCCTATTTTCTAACACGGTTATACTGAAAATGGTCCCGTCATTGAAATATTTAGGCAAATCATAAGAATGCACAATTTTTTTTTAAAACAATGTTTTTAGTACGCCCAAATGTTTGTAAACACGCTGTATTTCACTCCCTAGGCTCCCTAGGATGTTTAAACTTACGCAGAATGGCGCACATCATTATTTCGCAACCGGCGGATCGAGACGCTGAATGCCACTTGTTCCAGTAACGATGGTACATCAATTAAACCATTTGATAAATTAAACATAAATATGGAGTCAATGTTATTTCGACGTTTTTGTAGACATCATATTTTTAAAATTGACTTCATTTCTCTGTAAGTGTAGTCTCCCCTCTCGAGGGCAATCACCCATGCTACTTTTCTTAGCAAACGATGTTGCACTGATTCAATATGATTTATCCGGCCTACATAGAAGGGAGATCAGATCAGAGAGGCATATTCTAAAAGAGAATGAACAAGTGTGAAATATAGTGTTTTAACTGTGAACATATTAGCAAAGTCACTAGATGTCCCGCTAACAAAACCTAAACCTGGTGATGTGTAGCTAGTACACATTGCGTCTAATAACTATAATATCTTTATATATATAATGAATATTGGGGTTAGATCTTCAGTATTCCTCCATTACACATTTACGTATCGACTGAAATAATTTGTTATTAAATAATAAGTACTTATTAGGCACAAAAAAAGCATTTTATCAGAAATCGGGGATAAATTACAAATATCATCAAAAGTATACTCTCAGTCAGTCCCGTAGTTCAGTACTATATAGCTACTCAGTAGCTCTCGGGAAGTTGGCGCAGGTGCACGTTTCGCCCGAGTCGTAAGCGATACCCAATGGTTTTTTCATGTTTTAGTTAGATTTGAAATATTATCATCTTTGAATTAAATTGTGGTTAATTAAAGCCATTCCTGATAAATATTTAATTTTCCCTTTTTAAATCTCTTATTTTTTCAATGTGTAGTGACTACACAGCACCGTAACGCGCGGGAGTTTTCAGGACAGTAAGGGAAAGGTTAAAGACGTAAAATATAGTGTACTTTTTTGTAGGGAGAAATAAGCTGAGGTAATCGGCTAGTTTCATCGTCCACTGATAACGGGCTGAACGCTGGGCGCACTTTATAGATATTTTTTTTCATAGGAAGATATAAACAGTGTTGGTGATTTATAATAAATAACAATTATTTAGTTTATTTTCCCAGAAACATAGTTATTATTTCGAAAGTAAAATATAACGGTAAGCTGTGCATAATCGCTTATTTGGACAATTCGCCCCTGCTATTGAATAACCTAATTAGAACCACGTGTAGTTATGGATTTTCAATAAAAAACATCAAGAGTTTACTATACATTGTACGGTAGTTTGACATATTATCACTAGGCAACGTGTTGAAAAACAACAGTTTAATGTTTGTTTTATTATATTTTTAATGTGTGGTTGTTTGAATTATCAATAAGACAATAGGTAATCAATGATGGCATACTGTTGTGGCTAAATCAAAAGTATATTAACCCGTTTTCATCAAAATGAATTCATTTGGATGTGTTTAGAACATTTGTTATTATAAAATTGATATTTGAAGCATTAATTTTGTGGTTATTCATTATAGGGGTCCAGGTACCGACTCTGATGTATGGGAGCAAAGTATGGACTTGGAAAGACAGGGATGAAAGTAGGCTGAATGCTGTCAAAATGCGATCTCTCAGGCGAATGTGTAGGAAAACTATGTACGATAGATGCACAAAACAAACACCTTGCCAGAATGAACCTTTCCGAAACTTCTAGATGTAGGTTCTGCAATGCAGATGAGGAAACACCTATACACATTCTATGTGAATGTGATGCTTTACATCATAAGAGGAGCCTCATCCTCGGGGGACCACTGGTTAAACCTGAGGATGTTAAAGAGCCAATAGCCTAATAGTCCGATACTTTACGGATCTGGAAGAGGGAGAGATTAAGCTAAATGTTAACTCTCGCCTCCCACACAGTAGCCAGGCTCTTAATAGACCCGGGCTTGAAAGGCGAGGACTATTCACGGGAACCCGTCACAATAGATCTTTACGGGTCGCAGTGACGCCAGGAGCTTGCATAGCACTGACCCCCACCACTAAGAATAAGAATAATACATGAAGATAAGATGCCTCGAGGTGTAGTGGTCACCGCGTTTGCTTACCATGCGAGAGGTCTCGGGTTCGATCCCTAACATGGTTGACGTGAAAAATTTATTTAAAAAAGTATTTTTACACCAGAATGTCTCATAGTCTCTGGACTGGTACCTGAAGCGAAAGACTGATCATCTTACCTTCATGTGATCAAGATACACTGCGATTGGTGTACCAATGCACCATTAGGTGCGGAAAGGGAATGATGATGATGTCTTTCTCGGTCTTTCTCTTTTCCTGCATCCATCAGCATTCGCACCGTAAAATCTTAGCCATTCTTTTGCCGTCCATTCGCTCTACGTGTCCAAACCAACGCGGCCCTCTGTTCTTGATTTTGTTCAAAATGCTCGTCTCAGCCTAACACAATGCACGAATCTTACATCATTTATCATACATAGTTTTACGTGTTATACTAATAATTGTACCAGTTTTTGAAACTCTAAACCCAGATATTTCTAAAACATTTAAGTTTGTAAGTGAAAATTCTTGATGGAAGTTCATTGTAATTTATTATATAAATAAAACACGAGTGATACTTTAATCCACAAATTTGGAATATCCAGTGACCGGTTTCATCGCTTTCGCGACATATAAAAATAATTCATATTGCACCCAAAGGCCATAAACTTGACAAATCAGAAATTCTCGAAATTAATAGATTGAAAAATAAACCCGACGTAGAATTACTTAATGAACAGATAACACATGTGCATTCTCCATTACTTTACCCATTGTAATATAATTTTACTAATGACTTTTTACCCTTTGTTTTTCAGAAATCATTATTTACAAAACCACACTCACGAAGGATGAGACACCAAAAATAAAATAAAATACTTAAACTCGTTAAAATAGCATTATATCCATTCATTAGTTAACCCATAGAAAATTTGTTGATAATGATCCTTAAGATAAAAATAACTTTATTTAATTTACTTACATATAACTTTGAATTATGTATCCTTACCTCTGTTCTGTATAAATACATTTAACTTTTTAATAAAGATACCAGTCTCGAAGATGTCGCGAAAGCGATGAAACCGGTCACTGGATATTCCAGATATTTCTGCTTTCTGTTTTCGTTACATAACACATCCACTCATGTTCTTAATTGTTTTGCAAACCAGATTTTATTATATGTCTTAATCTCTTTACTTGTAAAATATAGTGCTTAAGTAGAAAATGTTGTAATTGATTGCCTCGTCTTAAAGATGCCTACTTAGGGAAAAGAGTGCTTAAAATAATACTTAAGTAGAATATTTTGTCTCCTTTAAGGCAGTCGACCAGTTCACGTACTCAGGCTCTCTTCTCACGGAATGTATTTGAAATAAAGAAACAAATAGCAACAAAACATATTTCTCTTTTCTGCCAGTGTTTAAGTCAGGAAGCGTCCATTGGAAAACAAAGATAACGCTGTACAAGACTATTATTAGGACTGTACTGGCGTATGGATGCGAGGCACTGACCCTGACAGTAATGTCTGCTGAGATGCAAGTATATTTGAAAGGAGAGTTCCTCGCCGAATCTGTGGTCCCGCGAAAGACGGAGAAGAGAGATGCATTAGGCAAAATGCCGAATTGTACAGCATATGTGAAGCCCCCTAGTATCTCAACGCACATAAAACTGCTCGGGTTGAGATGGGCTGGACACGTACAGAGAATGCGTGATGCGCGAGTAACTGAGAGAGTCACGACTGGACACCCAGGGGGTAAAGAAGGATTGGAAGGCCTAGAATGAGGCGGGAGGATAAAGTAAAAAAAGACGCAGCACAGCTTCTACAAGTTGCAAATTGGAAAATGGCTGCTGAGGACAGGCGGAGTTGGAGGCAAAAGTTGAAGGAGGCTAAGGCTCGATTTGGCTGTAGCGCCATTGGAGAAAAATAAGAAAATGTTGTAATTGATTGCCTAGTCTTAAAAATTCTTAGGAGAAAAATTTGCTTAAAATAATTAAAAAAGGGAATTTAAAAGTGTCGATTTCCAAATAAAACAATAAAACTTACCAATAGTCTTTTCCTTGATTTGTAGTCTAGATATTTAACATCGGGAAACCGCTTTGGTATTCTGACTTCCAGAATTCTCAGTTTCTCCTCTAGCTCAAATATCTTTCGGTGCGCTTCCGCCAAATTGCTGACATCCGCGGCACCCTCGGCGTTCTCCGTCTCCGGGTCTTCCTGCTTGACTTCCCTGGCGTCGTTGGGCAGCCCGTTCTCATCCTTGTCCACCATTTTGTCCTTCAGGTTGTGCGGCGGATTGTCCGGGGAGAATTCGTTCTCGTCTATGAAACTAAACTTGTGAATTCCCACCTTTTTCGGTTTGTCTTTAGGAAGACTAATGTGTCTCACTTTCTCCGGTATTTCTTCCACTACATTCTCGTAGACGGTGTCCGCAAAATCATCCGCATGACTTTTGAACTTGCTGCTTTTCAATTTGACGTCTTTTTTGTAAATATCTGTGTCCTCTGTCTGAACGAGACTTTTGTAAAAGGCTAGAACTGAAAATATCAAGGAATTAAAATACTTAAAAATAACAATTTTTGAGTATGTGTGAATGCTTGCAGACTGGCTGGATTTTCTCCCTAGGGAACTGTTCACATTTAAATTTGTTACAACAGAGAGGAAAAACAATATGGAGAAGGCAATATGGGAGTCTAGGCATTTACAGGGCTTATGACCTGTTTAAAAAACAAAATTAAATTAAAGTTTTTTTTACAATATACATAAGAGGTGAAACAGTATTTAAAAAAAAAGGATAATTACATAGCAATGAAATACATATTCAGTGGCCACTTTACACACTGTGTAACATTCACCATTCTGCCTATGTTTGAACATCCACATTTCTTCAACTCTTCCATCTGTTGACTTTTGTGAAGTAAAAGAGCTGAAACCTTTATCATGTGGGTGAGATTCATCCGGCTGAAACAAGTCAACAGATGGAAGAGTTGGGGAAATGTGGATGTTCAAACATAGGCAGAATGGTGAATGTTACACAGTGTGTAAAGTGGCCACTTAAACCAGCCAATGACAGGTCATAAGCCCAGTAAATGCCTAGACTTCCATATTGCCTTCTCAAAAATGATTTTTCTCTCTAATTGCAACAAATTTAAATACTTTAAAATATATTTTTCTTCCGCCCAGAAAAAACAGTATGCGTGAAATCCATCATGCCGTTTCCCCGTAGGAATGTCACAGAGAATATGACGCTACATCACTCTGTCTATGTATACAGAACTCGCTTTCTCTACATTCATACATCTCATCTTCCATCCTGAATCTAAAACGATCAATCATTGGTATGTTATGAGATCCGTTTATAATAAATTTAACGATGTTTGTGATTGATAACTTACAATACATGTACAATGTTCACTGGGGTCAGATTTTGTCGACATATGGGAGGAACACTTTATGGAAAATAACAAAAACATCAAAAAAAAGAATTTTTATTCTCTCTGATGGTCAGGAAGCTTTAAAAGCCCTGGGTTAGGTTGAGGGCAATTCTAAATTAACCTCGCAGAGCCTAAATGCACTGATTTGTGTCAGTGACAGCATAACACTGATTCGGGTACCCGGGCCTCGATTACAAACTCTGTCTTCGTCGGTACATATCGAGACAGTATAAAGTAAAATCGATATGTATGTACGAAAATAAGAATATTTGCATGAAAACTTAAAGTATCTTCATCGGTAACCTGTAATTGGTTTGGAAATGAATATTCATACAAACAAAGATTATGAGTCCAACAGGACGAGACATTTTCATCAACAATAATAAAATCAAAGTGGTTGATGAATACATATATCTAGGACACAAAGTCAAACTCGGTAAAGATAACCAGACAGCGTAGTTACCAAGAAGAATTGAGCTAAGTTGGGCTGCTTTCGGCAAACTAAAATATATTTTTGAAAGTCCCTATATGCTTAAAAAGACAAGTATGTGAATCGTGCATATTGCCGGTGATAACATACAGACTAGTAACCACGTCTGTAACACAAAAAAGTTGCCAGAAATTAAAATGCAAGTAATGATCCATGGAAAGACAGATACTCGGTGTATGTCTAAGAGACAGAGTAAGAAATTAAGAAATAAGTCATGGATATCATGGATGGTGCAGCGAAATTGAAATGGCAGTGAGCAGGACACTCAGGGAGGCAAAATGATGGCAGGTGGAAACCCAGAATAATAAAGTGGAGACCATGGACAGACAAAAGAAGTGTTGGAAGGCCACAGAAAAGATGGGTTGACGACATTGCCTCTATTGTTGGTAAAACGTGAATGATAAAAGCGGGTGATAGGAAGGAATGGAGACGTTTGGAAGAGGCCTTTATCCAGCAGTGGAGAGAATAAGGCTGAAGAAGAAGAAGAACCTATAATTGAACATATTAAGAAAAAAAATGTATAAATATTATATTTTTTATGCAGAAAACTTAACTTTACTTAGTAGATAAAATTTAAGACACCTAAACATCGACTTAAATAATAACGAGACAGATGATGGACAGGCCTGATAGGCCCAGAGCCCTACTGTGGGTTTCCCAAATGTGCTCCAAGTAGTAAACCTTATGATGTTAGAGCGCTCGCCCCCTACCTAATACCTCATTACTTTAAGGATATGGGTTTGGAGGGGAAATTTGGCAATGTGAGAACACTCGCCCTACACTCAGTAACCAGACTCTCTTAAGACCCAGGCTTGGAGGGCAAGAACTAATTTACGGGGACCCATCACAATAGATCTATGCAGGCCGCAGTGACGCCAGGAGTTCATACAGCATTGACCCGTGTTTTTCAGAATGAGAATAACATTAATACATTTAATAACATAAGTACATTTGTGTGATATCGCATGATTGGTCCATTTTACACCACGGCAAAAATCTACATGGCATGATAAAATACAATAAAGTGGATCGATATTTATTGTTTTACGATTATTTATTTATTTAATGCCTAGCAAACGCAATAACCAGTACACCAAGAGACCGACTAATCTCCAGTAGACCTGAGAGTACTAGCTGAATTTAAATAATGATTTTGATAAAATTATCATTAAAATCGCTTTTGTCGAGTTTTAGTTTATTATTTAAAGATGTTAACCGAGGCGTTTTTATTGATATTTTTATCAAAACCATTAACTTGGAGTTTTATAAAAAAAACTACAAACGTAAATACTTATTATCAAATCTAAATAGGTACTCATGTCAATACAGACTAATTTTACCTTGCCGTTCAGATAAATGTGTAAAAAAAGACATTCTCTGTCGGATATCACTCAGCTGGTTAGTTTATTTGGAAATTCTTGTAATAATGAACAGACTTTAGACTGGTTAGCGAAAGACGTCGGCGTCGTCTGATCCAGGCGAATTTCGCGTCATTTTTTACAAATAAATAAACTATCATACCGTTTTGCCATATTTTGGTTAAAGGTTGCTTGCTCTACATTCGTTTTCGTACATGCACGCCGTTTATTCCCACTTTCGACATGTCCCTCTACAGATATTTCTAATTTCTACTGAAATACGATAGACGCATGTTTGGCGATTTTTCAGTATCGGATAGCTTCATAAAAAATAAAAATTGGTTTGTTTTTGCTCTTCCGTAAACCTAGCAAAATGCAGATTCCATAGTAATGCCATGTCTTTATCGGTTTTCCTCGTTTTCTACATCCATCGGCATTCACATTGTAAATCATTTTCATTCCAGATAATTAAAAAATACTTAATATATGAGGCTCTGGGTCTTAAAATAAATAAAAGTAAGACAAAGCTAATGATTGTAGACAGAGCTGGCAGTCTCCTAAAGACAAGACAGATGCAAGACCTTGAACTAATAGATGACTTTGTGTACCTCGGCTCGCTTATCTCCAACAATGGCAGTTGCAGACCTGAGATTGGTCGCAGGATTCAAATGGCCAAAGAAGCAATGAACCGTTTGGAGAAGATTTGGCGAGATCGAGGTATATTAATAAACAGAAAAAAGCGGTTGATGGAAGCCCTGATATTCTCCGTTTTCCTATATGGGGCTGAAACGTGGACAAGGATCGATGCATTCGAGATGTGGTGTTGGAGAAGGCTGATGCGAGTGCCTTGGACAGCCAGAAGGACGAATGCATCGATACTGGAAGAGCTCCATATTACAACTCGTCTATCAGTGGTGTGTTTGAGAAGGATACTATCTTTCTTTGGACATATTGCTAGACGTGAGCCAGACAATCTAGAAAAGGCTATAAAGTCTGGCCGAGTTGAAGGTAGGAGAAGCCGGGGTAGAATCCCATATAGATGGACTGACCAAATAAAGGTGGCTACGGGGCTAAAATTTGATGAGTCAGTACGTCGGGCTGAGGACAGACTGGAGTGGAACAGACTAATTAGAAGTGTTCATGGTGATCATGATCCTCAGCATTGAGGGACCGAGTTGGAAGAAGAAGAATATATTTATAAATACAAAAAACTCCTTGAAAGTAGAGAATAATACAAAACACAGTTTTGTATCTAATTCTAAACTAATATTATAAATGTGAAAGTGTGTTGTTTGTTTATGTTTTCTTCACATCGCAACGGAGTAACCCATCAACGTGAGGAGCTGAGAAGTGTCATAGGCTATTTTTCATTCTGAAAAAAGAGTCACTCCCTCGGGAAAAATTCTTAGTGTAAAATTAATTCTTGTTTCACGTCGCAACGGAGTAATCGATTGACGTGATTTTTTGCATAGGGATAGCCAAAGAGCTGACAAGTGTCACAAGTTACTTTTCATTCCGGAAAAATATCACTCCCTCGGGAAAATTGTCAGTGGAAAAATGAATTAATATTAAAACAGAATAACGATGCTTGTCGCCACAGATTAACGGGTCATCGTTTTTTAGCACCACGATAGTTGGGAGGACCGGCAATGGATACAAGCTACTTTTCATCCCGAAAAAATACATAATTTAATCGGTAAAAAATATTATTGTCAAACGACCTAACTAATTAATTAGCAATTTTCTCCTTAATACAACGCGGGCGAAGCAGCGGGTAAAAGATAGTTATTGATATTTATGCAAATTATAAAATAGATTATTACTTTTTTTAATGAGTCGAAAGTTTTTCTAAAACAGGTTTGAAAAAAAATATCCGCGTATTCGGTAAACGTGAAATCAGGAAGCACAACGCGTCGGACTGATATGAGATCATTCTATTTAATGAAATATACGAACTGTCGCGCTTTGTGTGAAAATATATTAAATAAACTGAACAACAAAACAATAACAAAGCTTTTTAACTGATAACCAATAAAGTATTAAAACACTTACGTAAAATAACGGAAAATGTAACAAATATTATGGATCTCATTTTTCTTATTCTCGCTAACATTATTTTCACCTATGATTTATATAATATTTACGAAACGTCTCACAGCGCGAAGACATTTTTAGATTTTGACATTTGTAAATGTAAAATTCCACCGCATAGCGAGTAGCGAGATTGTAACTGGTAGCGAAATTAGTAATTTCAGTATTACCAACATGTAAAATAAAATTAACCAATTACTGCCATCTGTTAAATTTTTTGAGAAAAATATTTCTGGCTCAATAGTAAAAATGGTCATAAAGCTTTTAAAAATTGCCGCTAGGATTATTTATTTTGAAAAATCGGGAAAAGGAAAATGGACCGAAAAATTACATTTGGAATCTGACTGGATATTACACACGATACCTATATACCGATGTTACCTGACAATTCTTATCCGTCATTATAACACATCTCACAGCCCTCGTTTCAAAAATAAATGAACTTGTTAACGAAACATTGACTGAACTAACAATGAAACAAAACATTTATTTGAACAATTTTAACACTGTTTCTGCTTATTCTATGAAATTAATAATCAACCAAACAACGAGTTGGCATCTGTCTGTACACTGGAATACCAAAATAATTGTGTAGATTTTACATATTTTATTAATTCGTGCTACGTGTAAAGAGCAAATAGTTTATAAAAACAACTAAACAAAAAAAAAACGAATCGGCGAAATGTCATTTGTCATTTATTTTGCACGTGCATAATGTTGCCCGTTTGAGTCGATTAAATGGTTCTTACCCAGACAAATTGGACGTATATATGCAGAAAAGATCCAACTTTCAAAGAACAGTTTTGAGATATTTGAGGAAATATAAGATCACCCTAATATAAAATTATAGATAACTTTTTGATTTGAAACATTATTGTTAATGACGGAAATGGTATTTCTCTTGCCAATAGTGTTTCATTTGTTCAAAATTAGCATTTAATTTATGAGTTATATGCCTTTTTATGGAGGTGGATCATTTTTGCATAAACAGATTTTTAATTTATTTAAAAGCCAAAAAATTTTAAAGTGTATGTTGTAAATTTTGGCTACGGGTTTAAGGTAGAGAAAAATCGGAAAATTTATTCAAAAACATTCTTAAATAATAAAAATGTTATCATTAAATTAAATTAAAAGAAAATTAAAATTATAATTAAAATAAAAGAAAATTAAAATTATAAATAAATTAATAGAGGTATTACAGTTCAACGGTGTTTTCATATATTTTTATTTGTTAAAAGACAATCAAATGAAGCCGAATATTATAATAAATATTTTTGTGTAGGTAGTATTATCAGCGCTATGATTTTTTAAAGTTTTGTCCTTTTGAAATTACTCTGCGTATGACGTCACAAGTTCTCGTCTGTAAGTTCTGCTGATTGGTGAATTGGCTTCCCGGAAACCAGAAATATATCACAACACTATTATTGGTTGATTCGAAAGAACTAGCGTCTTCGTTCAAAGACATTTTTTAAATATATTTTTTAAAGAAACTTCGTCGTAAAATTTATGCTCTAATTTTTACCGCGCTTACGGAAACAATTTTGGTAAATAATTTCCCGTAGCACTGACCTTCCTCATTTAATAATACTTTTGCCAAATAGATAAAACGAGTAGCAACTTAAAAATTAGCATGAAACATTTTACATTTTATCATCATCCCCCTTTCCACACGAGGCGCTGAGGTGCCGCATAGGGCACTGCATCGGTAATCCAAATGCAGCGTGGTTAGATCATCTGTTACCTTAAGGTAAGGCAATCAGTCTTACGCTTCGGGTGCCAGTCCAGGAACGATGAAAATACTGCAGTTCGAAAAACAATTAAAAACAATATTTCACGTCCACCCTGCCAATTATCGAACCCAGGATCTCAAGAATTGTAGGTGAACACGTTCACCACTACAAAACGGGTGGACTTATCATCACTCGATTTCGTTAGCCCGGATCTTCACCTGAGAGCACCCATCGAGTCGAAGGCACTCGTCCAGGGTTCCGGTTCTGTTTCACACGCAACATACTTTTTGTAACCTCATCCTCCTGCGTTACATGCACTATGTCGCTATGGTTGCATCTGGTGATGTCACACTAGTCGACATAGGGCACAAGACTTGATATATCTCTCTTAATTTTTGAACGATGAATTCGTATTTTTCGTAATCTTCAAATGGACATTGGGACACCGGATTTGGAAAGTAAAATTTGTATAACTATGCTAAATGTTAGTACAAAAAATATTTATCCTTGCTACGCGAAGAATGAATGTCCGCTTATTCAGCCACACATCTATACAGACACATCTATTAGACAGCGGAGAGACTATCACTCCCTCTCACTTCTGTTCAATGTACTTCATAGTCCTAACGCTCCTATATACCTGCGTGAAAAATTTCAACGTTTATCAGTTCATGGTTTACCTCTTCGTTCTAATTCTCAAGGCACTCTCTTAATACCCATCTACAATTTCTCTTTCTTCTCTAACTCATATAGTGTCCATGCGGCTCGACTGTGGAATCATCTCCCATCCACCATCAAAGATGTTACTACATTATCTCTGTTTAAATCACGTCTGAAGAAACATCTCCTTTGTCTTCCTTAATCTCTCCTCCTTTCCTTTTCCTTTTTCATCTTTTTTCCTTTTTCCCATTAAGTAATAGTTTCGATTTAAGGTGATTTATAAACAAATACGTTTATTTCTATTTTTATATATTTTTAACTTTTTAATCTTTTTTTATTTTCTATTGAATATGTTCTGTGACTTGAATTATAAAAATAATACTTTTATTTTATTGGTTGGTTGGAAGAAATTGCCATTTGGCAATAAGCCCGCCAATGTACAAGTAACATTATGTAAAAGAAGTTAAATAAATATACATATACCTTATACAAGAGAGAGCACGAAGATAGAAGTCATAACAAGAAAGACAGAGACGCTGTTTTGTGGCAGGTGTTGTCTTAAACAGATTCAATCTTCTGTCGGTTGATGACAGTGATGGAGGACGCACGCGCGTAACATGATTAGCGTATTTGTGATTTTAATTTTATTTTGCTATAACAGGGCTAAATTGTATGTTTATTCGCATAAGTTATGGAAAAATATGCGAATATGCGGTCTAAGGTCTAAGGTCTAAGGTCTAAGGTCTAAGGTCTAAGGTCTAAGGTCTAAGGTCTAAGGTCTAAGGTCTAAGGTCTAAGGTCTAAGGTCTAAGGTCTAAGGTCTAAGGTCTAAGGTCTAAGGTCTAAGGTCTAAGGTCTAAGGTCTAAGGTCTAAGGTCTAAGGTCTAAGGTCTAAGGTCTAAGGTCTAAGGTCTAAGGTCTAAGGTCTAAGGTCTAAGGTCTAAGGTCTAAGGTCTAAAGCTCGGGTTTCCTAGGACAGCGGTGCCCGTATTTTAACGGCCGTACTGAACATTAATGCGGTTGACAGCCGTCGTAACGGTGACTAGAGAGTGGTTTCCTATAAAAATGGTGTTGATAACACCGTTAAAAAATAAAACCACTCTCTAGTCACCACTACGACGGCTGTCCACCGCATCACCGTTCACTACGGCCGTTAAGATACGGGCACCGCTGTCCTAGGAAACCCTAGCTTAAGGTCTAAGGTCTAAGGTCAGTACAGTAAAATCTTGCAGCTTTCATTAATGCAATTTAGTCTTTCAATACTTTTTCATAAGGGCTAGTATTCTTTAAAATACATCAATTTGACTTACGACAGTCTAAGGGAGGTGACAATATACGCACTCGTTACATAACGTGAGAAAGAGATAACGAATATATTTTGTGTGTCTTAACACGAAAGTTACAATAATAAGTAAGTAATTGACAGTAATTTATCATACATATGTTTCGGTGGTTTGAAAGTAAATTTGCTTTAAAATAAATTAATATATTGATATTTTAATCGAAACGAATTGATATTTTAATCCATAATATAAGATAAATCCTTTAGTGGGTTTAAAAAAAAACAAAGATTCGCTAATTGTTTTTGATTGTAATACGTTTTTGTACATACGATGACAGTTGAATATTGTAGGTTATTCTTCAGTATCCATACACTTTTAAAATTTAGCGAGAGTTATGATAAAAACGTTACTAGTGTATAGTGTTAAGAATAAATATATATGCAGAATTATAATATATATAACTTATGTCGTTTTGTGAATAATAATGTGATTTAAAAGTCGATGAAACAGTGATTCTTAAAACGTAATTTATGTTTTGTTTGGTGAACTATCGTACTCGGTAAGGAATACTTTAAAATTATTTAATTATTATCATTTATTAAGAAATAGTGTTTTATTTCAAGACAAGTTATAATAGTCTGATTTAACCAAAGATGCGCTGGTGCGCTAATGAATTATTTAGTTTATTAATTATTTTTTCGACTCTAAGCCCAAAACGCGAAATGGCCCCGCGGTTGGGTCGTTGCTTTCAAACGACGAAGGCGGGGGTTCGAGTCCACAGGGCTCTCATTTTTTTTTGCAATTTTTTGCAACAAGTTTTTTAAAATTGTATTTTTTAAATCAAATGTTTGTGCTACATTAAAAATATTTTTGCTGAAACTATTAGCCGCTGGAGCCATTTGTTAGGAATTATTTATTAAATATAAAATAGACTTGTTTTTTATATGCCATACTACCGCTATGGACATTTTATCAGAATTTTCATAGCTTACCAATTTAAAAACTCACCGCTCGCCACTGCCTGATAAGGCACCGCAAGAAATTACTTACTCTCAAATAAAAGAAGAAGGAATAAAATTAATTTGTATTATACTTTGTATGATTGGTTAACCGCATTCATCTTAAGGTACCACAGAGACAAACGCGTTATACACAACTTTTCCACATACCTAAATGCAGAACAAATTCGTCAAAAAACGCTACGATTAACCGT
Source organism: Micrasema longulum (assembly GCF_059751315.1). Lineage (NCBI taxonomy): Eukaryota > Metazoa > Arthropoda > Insecta > Trichoptera > Brachycentridae > Micrasema > Micrasema longulum. Next base: position 142,739 of record NW_028278531.1, on the reverse strand, counting down.
ATTATGGATACGTATAACAGGAAATTTAACGAAATAGATATATTTACCAAAAATATTAAATTTTCAAAACTGCCATAGGTAATAAATTGTCTTTGTCCGCATCCTCCTCTCCGTTGCTCTCTATCCCTGAACATATATAAGTTTTATAGTGAGAAGATCTTTTAATATAATTATGTATCCCCGTACTGCGGGCCAACTGTTTGTGACACCTGATTTTTATAATCCGAATCATTTCTATTAAACTTATATGTTATTCTTATTTATATATTATGTAGGTGCATATAATATGCATTTGTGTGTTCGTTTTGAATCAACGTTCGCGTATTGTCAATCCTTATTTTATTGTTGTCATTATTTCGTATTTACTGCATTTTGTGATTACCTACTGTATTGTATAGGACTCGTCCCACATTATTCATTCGATGTGTATCAGTTAAATTTAAAAAATAAAATGCTTTTTTTTTCTTCAGAATACGGTTTTGAAATTTAACATACTTAAAAAAAAAAAAAAAAACAATTTATATCATTTCGTCATTTGAATTTTAACAAAAAGGTTTCTAACTTTTTACTAAGCTCTTTATTGTACCATTTTTAATACAATTTACAAGTTTTAAGCAAATATATTATTTTCATACTTACGCACCCATACAAACGCACCCTCTCCCTCTTTCATTCCCACACGCACATGTATCCTCTCCCTCATTCATTCACGCATACACACATTCACATACACATGAATACAAACGTCACACAAATACAATTACTAAACTTCTTTTCTTATATATTATGTGTCATTATATTTACAGTGGATTTTTTTAATTGGCTTTAGTATTTTTAAGATTTTTCTAATTATTTTGTTTATGTAATAGCTGTAAAAATCCCAAATAAAATGAAATAAAATGAAATAAAATGAAATAAAAATAAAATAAAAATGATTAATAAATAAAAAGAATAATTCTCTTTTTATAGTGATAATAACAGTACAGATGCTTTCATTGTTTTAATCATGTAGAATTTGTCAAATAATTGTCTCCACCAAAATAAACTGGCTTTGAATTTAGACACCCTAACTAAACTTAATTTAGGGAGGTGTGTTTGTGTTGGGGGAGCGTGGGGTGAATTCCAATAAGATAGGATTAGAACACTAATCTAACAAGCAAAGGACAGAGGAACTTTTTAATAAAACACTACCCAAGTATGCTCTAACACGCCTACCTTTCAGGCTGCTTAATGAGTTTTTCAATACTCTTTCGAAAGAATAAAAAAACACCGTTGTACTTTTGATGTAAAAAATGTAAGCCTTTTTTATTTATTCAATTCTTCAAGTATAAAGAATAAGTACTTTGGCGGACTTATTGCTAAAAGCAATATCTTTCAGCCAACCAAAAAACAGACTGGTCAAAATAAGAGTTAATGTTTTTTTTTACTATAAAACAAAAATACGTAATAAAAGCATATAATTATAATATCCCAGAGGGCACGTAGAACCAAGTTTGTTTACTAACAAAATCTAAAAACAAGGTTTGGTCGATTTTGAGTAATGTTTCATCATCATCATCATTCCCTTTCCACCCCTCATGGTGCATAGGGCACTGCATCGATCTATCAATCGCAGCGTATCTTGATCATTTTGTTGCATGAGGTAAGATGATCAGTCTTACGCTTTAGTACCGGTCCAGGGACAATGAAATATTCTAGTGTAAAAACACCCTTTTAAATAAATTTTTCATATCAACCATTTTGGAAATTGAACCCGAGACCACTTGCATGGTAGTCAAACGCGCTGACCATTACATCACGAGGCCGGTAATGTTTAATGTTCTAAATGAAATTTATCACCATTATTTTCAGCATGTCCAAATGCTTGCAGACTGGCTGGATTTCCTCCCTTTACACTTTACACATTTCTCCACATTTCCTCAACTCTTCCATCTGTTGACTTTTGTGAAGTAAAAAAGCATGGTGAATGTTGCACAGTGTGTAAAGTGGCCACTTAAACCGGCCAATGACAGGTCATAAGCTCGGTAAATGCCTAGACTTTCATATTCTTTTCTAAAAAATGTTTTCCCTCTCTGTTGCAACTAATCCAGAAATCTATCACGTTTGGTTTCATGTGTTCGTATTTATGTTATGTAATTTGACATTTTATCATCAGTGTAGCCATATATGAAGCAAAGTGTAGTCGTATACAAAAAATAAAAATCCACAAATGAACCGCTTTCTACCCCCGCGAGAAGATTCAGAATAACGCCACTGGTAGCCATTTATTGTACAGCGCCCTTGAGGTGATTTTCACAAAAACGGCGCTCTATAAATTATCCAAATATATATATAGAGCGTTTTTTTAAATTACAGATTTTTCTGTATTACATTCTGATCGCTCTGTACACTAAAAAAATACATTGGGAAGCTCAAAGGGCCGATATTCCTAGCTGTCTGAGATCCTAATTAACTGAGGCCCGAGGGGCTTATTTTTTATCATGTAATTTTATTTTTTATTTTATTTATTGGGGGTACCAACAGATATACATAACAAATAAAATATACCGATAATAAAACCAATGACAGATATCCACAGAAATACAAGAAATACTCGTACAATACATGCTAGTGTGTTTATGTGAGTGTAAGTGTGTGAAAGGGTGGGTGAGTGGGTATTATAATGGAACTACGACTGAACTGTACAAAAAAACACACCAGTTTGACATAAACTACTTGACTAAAATTGAGACCTTAAAAATTGTGCACAAAATAACACTGAGAAACATACAAGACGACGACATAATATTAGTCAAAAATGCTGACATACACAAATATAACACCAGACAACAACAACACTATCATATTGAAAAAGCAAAAACAAACACAGGACAGTCAAAAATACTACATAATGGACTTAAACACTACAACGGCTTACCTTACTACTTGAAAACTTTTACTGGAGACAAATTTATAATCAATCTGAAAAAGCACATGATGACTGAACTAACTCTAGTCTATTAGACGAGACATAAAATGACTAGACAATATTAAATTTCTAATGTAACCCTAACGGGTTTTTTAAAATTGTAAATAAATAAAAAATAAAAAAAAACGAGGGTGGACATGTGTGTAAATATTGTAGCACAAGTGTCAAAAATATGAAAATATACATTTTTTTAAGAATTAGAGATAAAATAAGATATTAATATAGAAACTAAGTATAAGACAAAAAAGTGTTTTAAAACGCGCCTTTTAAATGTTAATTTATTACAATCAAACGTATCAATGAGAGGAAAGTACAAATTATATTAATGAGCTAAACGTATAAGTGGAGAGTTCTGGGAATAGTTTGTACGAACTGCTGGCACATGAAATAGAGAGCTCGACGTGTGACGGGTGCACTCCGACATAATGTTGTGTGCTCATAATCCATAGTGTTGAAGTGCTTTATCTGTTAAGTTTTTTATTGTTTACTTTTTAGCACGAACACTTTACAAATTCAACAATGTTTGATTATGTCCAAATGCTTGCAGACTGGCTGGATTTCCTCCCTAGGGAGTTGTTCATATTTAAATTTATTTCAACAGAGAGGGAAAAAGTTTTCGAGAAGAAATTTGGAAGTCTAGGCATTTACAGGGCTTATGACCTGTCATTGGCTGGTTTAAGTGGCCACTTTACACACTGTGTAACATTCACCATTCTGCCCATGTTTGAACATCCACATTTCCTCAACTCTTCCATCTGTTGACTTTTGTGAAGTGAAAGAGCTGAAACCTTTATCACGTGGGTGAGATTCATCCGGCTGAACCAAATCACCTACTAGGACATAATCAAACATTGTTGAATTACTACCTGGTAAAAGAAGAAGTATAAAAATTGGAAAATTGTTTCCAGGCGTTGCCTAGTAGGTGATTTGGTTCAGCCGGATGAATCTCACCCACGTGATAAAGGTTTCAGCTCTTTCACTTCACAAAAGTCAACAGATGGAAGAGTTGAGGAAATGTGGATGTTCAAACATGGGCAGAATGGTGAATGTTACACAGTGTGTAAAGTGGCCACTTAAACCAGCCAATGACAGGTCATAAGCCCTGTAAATGCCTAGACTTCCAAATTTCTTCTCGAAAACTTTTTCCCTCTCTGTTGAAATAAATTTAAATATGAACAACTCCCTAGGGAGGAAATCCAGCCAGTCTGCAAGCATTTGGACATAATCAAACATTGTTGAATTACTACCTGGTAAAAGAAGAAGTATAAAAATTGGAAAATTGTTTCCAGGCGTTGCCTAGTAGGTGATTTGGTTCAGCCGGATGAATCTCACCCACGTGATAAAGGTTTCAGCTCTTTCACTTCACAAAAGTCAACAGATGGAAGAGTTGAGGAAATGTGGATGTTCAAACATGGGCAGAATGGTGAATGTTACACAGTGTGTAAAGTGGCCACTTAAACCAGCCAATGACAGGTCATAAGCCCTGTAAATGCCTAGACTTCCAAATTTCTTCTCGAAATTTTTTCCCTCTCTGTTGAAATAAATTTAAACTTTACAAATTTACTATTATGCTTAATGTTTGTTTTTGTAAATTTATTGATAATTTTAAGTTGTCAGAATTTCACTCGCCCATACACTTTGTAGCTGCAAGACGATTAGTAATCTAGCTTCAATAGGTAAATGTTATCAAATATCCAAATTTAGTAAATGAGGTTTAGAATTCCAACCGTCCATGCGCTCAGTAGCTGCAAGACTTGTTGTTATCTAACTTCTATTTTTATAAATTTGTTTTTTATTTCATTTTTTAAAATATCACTAAAACGCTAAACTCCATTGTCAAATAAAAAAATTGAAATGTAAATTGGGGCTAGATTTCTTATTGTCCATGCGCTCTGTAGCTGCAAGACGTGTAATCTAGCTCCTATATATCATAACTGGAGACGAGAAACAAGAATCCTAACCGTCCATGCGCTCTGTAGCTGCAAGACGTGCTGGGATATTTATTTATTGTACAGCGCCCTTGAGGTGATTTGCACAAAAACGGCTCTATATAAATTATCCAAATATAAATAAATAAGAGCCGGACTATCAAGGCGTCCACTAAGTATGTCATGAAGGACCCCATGTCTAATAGTAGACGGCGATCTTCTAAACTAAGCAAGTGGTGCTTTTTGCAGGAAGACATCTAATTGAGATCGGTATTCCTGCATCTCCAGTTAAGATGTCAAAGAAATGTGCATTGAATTTTCTCGGACCTTTGAATAAATAAAATGTAAAAAAAGAAATCGTCCCAGGTTACATTGATTGGATTCTTTGGATTACTAATGGTTTAATATTGAAAGCAATCTAAAACTATTTTAATAGTGTGACTTTGTTTTATGCCGTTATGGACGAATCCAAAAACAACCCCCGATTACATTTGTGAATTCCAAATTAAATTTTCATTAGTTTTTCTGCCATGATCTATGCGCGAAGGGGTAGAGCATATAGTATAGACGGATAACCACCCCCAAATATCATTATTACATAAACCGCTCTATCCGAGGGATTAAACTGTCTATGGGGTGCAAAGATAATAAGTTTTTTTATTCAATAATAAAGATAAAGCTCTTAACTGTCTTGCTAATTAAATTATCCTATTGATTTTTTTGTTAAATATTACAATCAACAATACTTTGAGTATGGCAAAATGTTTGTATCCGTTATGGCGTCAAACATGTCGCGTTTTCATTGAGACATAATCATAATCACAATATTCGCTTTAATTATAATGACGGTCTAGTGATCCCTAAAATAAGTAATAAATGTGGCAGTAGAACATTGAATTATATTGTACCTTACATTTTAAATTTAATTCCTACTGACCTCAGATTTCATTATATTGTAATAAAGAAAAAAAAATGGAAATTGGTTTCTTAATGAAGAGTTTTTATATTAATATTCTATAAATATTTTATTTTTTTCATTGTTTTTTATTCTTTTTTTTTTTTTTTACAATAAACATAATAATAAAACAGAGTATTAAAAAAATAAAATACATATTAATAGAAAAATAGTAAACAAAAAAATCCCACAAAGGCATGGCCTGTTCGGAGGTATACAAGAAAATGTAAATGAATTTTTGCTCTTATAATAAATAATAGACAGTATCTAATAATATTTTTGTATAACATAAGAAAGAAAAAATAAAATATTCTGTAAAAGAAAATATGGTATTTTTTTTATAGTAATTAAAAAAGGAAATAATTTAAAAAAAAAAAAACCACAGTAATATTCCTTATTATTAAAGGGCAACAAAATAAATCATAGAAAAAAAGAGTTCATATCTTTAGTTTGAATCCAGGATAGTGCATCTTTTTTAAAAGAAGGAAAATTTTGAAAGTTTGGAATCAATGAAATATTATCAGTAGAAAAAGAATTAAAAAATTTTGGGCCTACAAAATATGCATGTCTCTGTGCGAGCCTCGTTTTACAATGTGGTATTTTTAACACACGATTCCTTCTTTGACTTGATCTATTTGAATTACTTGTAAATAAATTTTGGTTCTTAAATATGTATTTTAAACATTGAAAACCATATATTTGTCTTAGATCTAAAAGTTTAGCTTCTAGGGAAAAGTGCGAAAAGTGCTTTACATAAACAATTACAGCCAAAATAAGAAGCAGTAGTTAGACTGTATCCGCTCAATCAAAAAAGAAAAAACATTATAAATACAAATATATCATGAAAAAAATAATATTTATTTATATATACGCCCGATGGGCATTTTAAGGACATATTTATACATAGAAAATTATTATTTAAAAAAAGGTAGAAAGACACAACGGTGTACAGTAGACTTGATGGGAGTGGAAGCGGGAGATGTGTTTATAATTGAATTTGATTCAGTGATCGTTTGAAAGAAGACAACTTGTTATCAAAGAAATCAAGACTGGTATGTTTGATGGCAGAAGAATTCTGGGCATAGGGAAATGAAAACCATAGTTAGTTCTATGGTTATCGGTATGAAAGAGTAAGTTTTGTCTGAGGTTTCTAGTTGGGATATTTAATTTTATTTGGATCAATCGCTCAGGCGCATCAAAGAGTGAGTTGAGAATTTTTAATGGGCCTAGAAGGTCTTGAAGATAAGATATATTTAAGCTAGATCCTAACTCATCATACGTATATTGGTCTCTGGATAAGCCCGACGACCTGACCTGTATGAAGATGACCTGTCATTGGCATTGCCTATATAGGAACCGATAGATCCTCTCAAGTATTCCGCTCTACTCCACTCCTCCGCTTGTTTGATTTATCCTAATTGTTTAAGTAGAATATACATACAGTTTCAAATACACAAAGACAAAATAAATAGTAGTGTTCCTAGGTCACAAAACGTAAGTACGCGACCTAGAACAGGTGCTAATATCTTAATTTCCAAATTAAAAACAATGAGGAAGTTCAGTGGTTTTTTTCAAATGTTTTATTCGTTAATAGACTGTTAAACTAAGTCAATTTTTTTTTTAAGTTTTACATATCGTATTATCGGCGCTACGATTTTTTTAAGTTTTGTATTTCTGAAATAACTCCGCGTGTGACGTCAGAGGTTCATTTCCGCTTATTCCCATTCGGTTCTTCCTATTGGTCCAGAAGCGACAAGCAGACCGGAAATCTTCCATAGCTCTCAGATCATAGGTTGATTCACATGAACCAGTGACGTCATTTAAAGTAGTGCGTTTTTATAAAAATATTTTTGATTATTTTTTCTGTACATTTTCAAGAAACTTTGCGGTACAATTTAATGCTCTAATTTTTACCCCGCGTAAGAAAACATTTTTTGTATCCAATTTCCCGTAGGGCTGAAGTTCCTCATTACAGAACACCATCATTATACTTACAGAGAAATATTTTTCTTTTAAAATGAACAAAGAAAATTAAAAAATACAGTCAGGAATACAATATATTTCAGAAAGAAGAAAAACGATACATTTATAATTATTCTTTATGTAGCACTGATTAAAAACATCGCTTCTATTCTTTTTTATAATTTATATATTATGTATGTTAGTCCTAAAAATATTAATAATTTAAAATAAAATAAGCAAACTATTGTAAGACGTCACTCCCCATTATGTACACAAGAATTGTGTTTTTCTTTTACGTAATGGAAAACGTTAAATATATGTATTTAATCAATGTAAAAATTGTATTTAGTAGTAATATTGTATGTAAATTTTTTATCTATAAATAAAAATAAAAATAAATATATTTATCTGTAATTTTGCTGACGTGATTTTTCTAATATTTAAATAAATAAAAAATAGCCAATTTACACACTGTAGCATTCACCATTTTGCCTATGTTTGAACATCCACATTTCTTTAATTATTCCATTTGCTGTAAGCATAAGATCGAATTATTTCACAAATTAGGCAACGCCTGAAAATACTTTTCCAATTTTTAAACCTCTTTTTGGACCTGTTGGTTTTATTACAATATTTTGAGTTTGTCCAAATGTTTGTAGACAAAAGACTGGATTTCACCTACTTATTTCATGTGTTTTTACTGAGAATCGAACCCGGAACCCCTGATCGTGTGAACAAGCGTCATACCCATCACACCGCGGGACCTCCGTTCACTTATTTAGATAAAAAATCATATCAAAAATGGCACTGGAAAAAATCATCCGTGTAATATGCATACCCACCAGAAGAATTCTCAAAATCGGGGCAAAAAGTATATTAAAAAAAAAATGTTTATTCTCGGTCGCCAGCTTGTCTACGCCCGATATCTCCAAAAACAATATTTCATTCCAAAACACCTTTTCTTCGCCAACAATACCATGTAATTAATAGCCTAGTGATCCCAAAAAAAAAAACAAAAACAAAGATGCATAGATACGCGCTATTTATCATTTGTGAAGGAATGTATGCGGCTGTCAAACGCTAAATTTGAAAAATTGACGTCGGTCGCGAAATGCGTCATAAGTCATAATTTTACGTTAGTGTAAAAGTTTGAAAACAATGTGCTTAACTTAGCTTAGTGTTTTGTGAATAATTTTATACTTGATCTGGCATTTTGAATTAATAAACGTGTGCTAACGTTATTTATTTATTATTATGACTAACGGTCGTAAGCCAATTTGTACAAAATTAATGTTAAATACATAGTTGTATAATATAAAGAAAATAGTCGATTTATTTATTTAACATTCAAAATTACACTAGTTTACATATTAATGGACTTATTAAGGCTTTTTAGGCCATGCCCGTGTCAAGCCGTAATAATTAACAATAAAAATACAGAGTGACATTAATTAGATTAAATTATAATGACATGTGATGCAATAGAATAACAATCCGGAAAAACAAGGTATAAGTAATAATAATAAAATTCCATAGAATACAATGCAATAAAGATAATCAGATGTAAATATTAAAATATAAATTATTATAACTCACATGAATTATATTTTAAAAACGTATTTGTATGAGTGCACTCTCGTAAGTAAGAAGAGCTTCGCAATTGCGCCGCTAGGCGTAGTTTGACGTTTACAAAAAACAATGTTTACATTTGAATCATATCATTAAGAATAGTCCAGAAACCGCATACGAGCATCAAACAGAAGGCGACTAAACTACTCATAAATAAGTAGTTTTACGTTTTGACCCTTTTGTTTCTTAGTAGACATCGCTCAATACGCAACTCCCGATTCGAATTCAACTATGCCGTGTTGTGTCCCTTTAAAGTGTAGAAAAACTGCTAGGATCTTAGAGAAACAGGATGGGATCACATTTCACGTGTAATTAGCAAATGAATGTGTAAGTAGCAAATACATTACTTAAAAATTTGATTATTTTTCCACCTGTCAGATTGTCGAAGAAATCGAAATGGACATTTCGTTAATGTTGCCAGGGTTGAATTTATTTTTACCCTACTTTGCTCATCTAATGAAAATTAGACCTCGGATTAAACAACTCTGTAGTGGACATTTGACTGATATTATCTTTAAAACATCAAATATTATTAAACATGATATAAAAATATCCGTTTTATGTAAAATAAAATTTGTTTTATATTTTAAGTTCAAAGTTCATTAATTAAATTACTCTTACTAAATGACGCTTTACTTATCTACTCTGCCGTCAATCAATGTTTCCGCGTGCACAATAAAATTTTAGAGAAATTAACGAATCGCTTTTTTTTATCCTTACATTTGTGTTATAATTATATTTTATGAAATATAATGACGCGTAATGACGCGCAATGACGCGGCGGCATCAAAAATGCGCTCGGCGAAATTGAGGGGCATGGTGGGGGAATTATTGGACACAGCCCGATGTATTCAAATATGATTCTACGTTCCTTCTAGACTATTCTTAATTCTATGTTTGAATGGTTATTAATCACTTATGAACAAATATTTACACAAGATTTTTTACAATGTTTATCCGAAAGGTTTTTACACGCTTTCATGACACAACCAGGCATTTTGGTTTCGATTCTAAACGTCAGAACGACTAAATACGCGTTGGGCATGACTGAGCGTTTGGGCATGAGTGAAGCATAATTGTTTTTGAGGGCTCAGTCTTTGTGTATTAATATGTGAATGTACCCGGGTATATTTAAGGTGATTTTAAATGAAAACATGAAACCAATTATTCATATATGGCGCTTCTATCGTTTTTTTTTTAAATGCTATTTTTACATTTATTTTCAATGGAAATTTTACAAAACTCGGTTTGCGGAAACTTTACACTATATTGTTGTAAGAAATACTATAACAATATAAATTAAGTCCTTTTCAGAAAATAGTGTACAAAAAAAATATAAGAAAAGTAATTTTTTAAGAGACGTTTGTGAATGTTCTGTGTTCTGTGTTCTGTGTTCGCCGACAATCCGAAGCACTACTTGGAAGAAAGAATTTGAAGATTTTCGCATCCGAAAGGTAGGATTTTTGTTTACTGTAATTCGTTTGGCCGCAGACTGTTTTTTATTATAATAGTTGGATAATTTAAATAGCGCCATTTTTGTGAAAACAAAATTTGGCTGCATTTTTCATCTCCGCATACCGTATTTTTCTTTCCCGCAAAATTATCACATCAACATTTCTATCAAATAATCTCACGCAAATTATAAATCGCTACCCCGTTTAGTTAACTTTTTTTAAAATTTTTAAAGCAATGCCTTTGATTTGACATAAAAAAACAGTGTATTTATTTGGCAAAAAGCGTATTACTCTTAGATTAATAACCTAATAGAGTCGCCCATACGGAGACAAAACATTATATGATTATTGATCACGAAGTTAGCTACCCATTACAGCAATAATTAAATCATTAATTCTAAATTTGATTGTGGCGAACTCCTGGATTTAATAAATATTAATACACCAACGCCTAGAACTAGACAAAATAGTCTATATTATTGTCGCCCTTCTCAAACCAACTATCTTTGTCACTCACCAATACCGCGTATACACAGACTAGGAAACAAATGTACCTCTCATATCGACATTTTTAACTCTAGTCTGTGAATTCAAATCATCTCTTCATAAATATTTTATGATGTTCTATAGTAACGATTAACGAATTATTTGCAAAAGCTACTTCTTATGCTAACGATCTGGGCCTCGATTATGATGGGAAGATAAAGACGTCATACCTTCACCTTGACGGTATATTTGAAGACAAATTCCCTCTAGCGATTATAAAGATATACTACCGACCCCCCACCTTCAAGTTATGGGTAGGTACATCGATATGAAACAAGGGGAAGCGTACGTCACGGTACACATATCTACGCTCTAAAATGACATAGCTTCAGTATGACGTCATAGTTGAAGATAAACGTCTTCCGACCGACTACAAAGGTATACTACCGATACCCCCACCATCAAGTTTTGATTTAAGTACATCGGTTTATACCGACGGGTCTAGAACCCCTCGATACGTTTATCTATGGATTAAAAGTGACAAAAATTTTATCCACCGAAGAATTTTTCCTTTAATTATGATTTATTAAAAATTTTGACACTTGTGTTGATTGTGACACTTATTTTCTTTAATGCCTATTAAAAATATGAGAGAGAAATAAGTAAATTTTGAAGTCGAATTAAATTCTGACATAACTGTCACTTTAATAAAACGGACGCCTAGATGTGAAAATAATGTTTCTAGGTTCTGTCCTATTAACAAATTAAAGTATCTAGGCGTTAGAAAGTTACCACTCTAAAAAATAATTTAGTTATTTTTTTTTCCATCTGTTTTACTATCTTTCTGAGAGAACGCATCGAGAGCCGGCTTTGTAATCGTTACGTACTACCACATTAGATAAATGCAGACGATCGTTAAGCATATCGTTTTGGCAATGGTTAAAAGTCATATAAAAATCATATTTAAGCGATCTTTTTTGCTTGAATTGGGATTTATTGGAGTTTATAATCGCTTTGAAGGGGGCACTTTCTATCACAGAAGCCCATTTAAAATATAAATGAGAACTATCTTAAATGTTAATGACGTAAGGAACGCGGACTAATTGTTTGCGGTCATTCCATTGGCTTGTTTCGATCATATGATGTCGATATGACAAGTAGGTAGAACGTACCGAGGTAAGATACAGATAGTACAGAAGTTAAGTATACCGTCTCGATATATACAGATGAAGATAGCGTTCATAATCGAGGCACTGGTGTCAACTCATTTTATATTAATATATACCGACTTTTTTATATCTTTTGTATGCTGACTTGCATTCATGTATTTATATAAATTTGTTTCTTTTTGTATTCATATCTTTTTATACCAATGTTTTAATATTGTTTTTAAATTTTTGTACATCTAACTAACTCATTATATTGTTATAATTTATATTATAAAATGCACTTGTGCCGTATAATAAATAAATAATATCGGGGAGCCATTTGCGAGAGTGACAGAAAAATAATGTTCCAATACACATTTTTCAGAACTCTTACCTGCCGCATATCCTCTTAACTTGGACAATAATGCTATTTTTAAAAAATATTTTTGCAAGCATGATAATGCAAAAAATAATAAAAATAAAAATAACGATCGAAAACAAGTGAACAATGAAATGGTCATTGAAGATTTCACGGTAATCTAGAGTTGGTTTTGTATCGTAGAAAAATGTTGTGTCATTATTTTTTTTGAACCAGCGAATCTCACCTGTTCGAGACTAATGCAAAAGTGTGAAAAAAAAAAAATTATTGGCTCTTAACATACGTTGTGTCCATTTTTTCCAAATTCAAAAATGAATAAGAAGAATGAAAAAAAAAATGGTTTATGTTATAACGTCAGACGTAAGAAAAGTTTCTGCTGAACAAGATATTGTGTTTTTTAAATCGTTACATAAATCATCGAGCAACACTATTAAGTATTTTTTCAAAAATCAATAACTTTGTTCCAAAAAGGGAAAAAAATATTATGCATGAACTCAGAGTAATAATGCGTAACCTAAAGAGAAGCCCTATAACCATGTTTCATAGAACGCAAGCGATATTGGTTAGCAACAAATTGGTGGCCATTATGTTTTGTTTGACAACAAACACGTAATGGTTCAGTCAGATGCTTTTGTCGCTGTGCTTGGCTTTGTTTGTAAATATTCTTATTTCCAAAAGTTTAGCTTCTTGGAACAATTGGAAAGAGGGAAAAGTTCGATATTGTGAAGCATTATTTTTAGGATAAATTTTTGAACAGTTTCTAATGGTTTAATATGATTGTCAAAAGCTCTCCCCCACCCAATTATTCCATAGGAAAGCGATGACTGTACAAGTGCATAATATACCATTTTACCAGTATTTAGCTGGGCGTAAATACTTAACCGTTTGAACACATATGTTTAATATCTCAGTTTATTTATAATTAGTTAGACCTAATACTTGTTTATTATTCGAAAAAATCATTATTTATCGGTATACATTTAATCTAACCTAACCCAACCACACTTGACGCTTTGCATTGTTTTCACATTTCCGTTCAATTCTTGACAAAAGGTTTTTAATGGTAATCTTCTCTGTGGTAAATTAAAAATAATAATCCAGGTAGGTGCAAGTTGGTACAATATAAGAACCGATTCAGCGCCGTGTAAAGTTTACAATCAATCCATCTTCCAATATAAATGTATTATTCATATTTTCATGATCAATCATTTGATTCTCTGAAAAATAAAGCATTTGGACCAAGTTATGATCGCGTCAGTTTTTATAGTCCGAACAAAACAACGAATTGGCTTTTCTAGGAAAAAACGGGATAAAAAACGCCTTTTGAACAACAAAACCATAGATGACTGGAACAAGCGATTGTTGTGTCAAACCGTTTTTGAAAATGGAATTAAATTGTGGGAATTCGGGCGCGTGGGTTGCCATTTAAATTATTCATTTGAACCGGTCTATATTTTTAACCTTACCCATGCATTATTTGTGAGCATATTATTATCCATTTTCTTTTTTTGTTTTGTTGATTTTACGTTATTTCATTACAATTTGTAAATTTTGCTTAGCTAGTTTTCTGCAAACATCGGTGTTTTCTGCTGAATCGGGTTGCAATTCCGGGCTAATGTCGCGGACTTACGGATCAGAAGTCCGAAGTTCGAACACCTCGTTGAAAATGACCCCCAAAATTGAAACATTTGGGTTAATTATAAGACCGAAAATATTCATTAAAAAAAATAAGCCAGATTTTATTGTTTTTGAAATAATCTTGTGAATTGGAATCACATAAAAACTTACTCACATACGTGTCCAGCAAAGTTAATTGCACAATGAGGAACTTCAGCCCTACGGGAAATTGGATACAAAAAATGTTTTCTTACGCGCGGTAAAAATTAGAGCATTAAATTGTACTGCAAAGTTTCTTAAAAACGTACGGAAAAAATAATAAAAAATATTTTGATAAAAACGCACTACTTTGAATGACGTCGCTGGTTCATGTGAATCAATCTATGATCTGAGAGCTATGGAAGATTTCCGGTCTGCTTGTCGCTTCTGGACCAATGGGAAGAACTGAATGAGGATAAGCGGAAATGAACCTCTGACGTCACACGTGGAGTTATTTCAGAAATATAAAACTTTAAAAAATCGTAGCGCTGATAATACGATATGTGAAAATTGAAAAAGAAAAAATTGCTAAGTTTAATAGTCTTTAAACAAATAAAAAAAAATTAAAAAACACTGAACTTCCTCATTAAGTCAAAAAAAAAATCCTTTATTTTTTATTTCATGAGAACGATTTGTATATTTGGCAATCCGGATTTTTTTATTCAACACTTTATATACATACACAATATATGTATATACATATAAGGGCCACATGGCGACGGTATCTACCTACTGTCTACAAAAGCTTCTCTTCGGACATCTATCTCCCTTTGTTAACCATGGAGTTGAAACAGTGCTTTATTTATTTAGTTTTTTATTGCTTACTTCTTGGCATGAACACTTGACAAATTGACTACTACGCTCTATTTTGACAATTATACATCTTCTCATGCACGCGCGCCGATTATTCCGACTTTTGACATGTCCATCATCAAGTATTTGGTAATGCCATGTCTTTCTCGGCCTTCCTGTATTTCGGTATCCATCAACATTCGCATTGTAAATATTCTTAGCCGTTCTTTCGCCGTCCATTCGCTCTGCATGTCCAAACCGGCGCAGAGCTCTTTTCTTGATTTTGTCGATAATGCTTATTTCAGACTAACATAATGTACGGATCTTAACATTTGCGCATCTATCGTACACAGTTTTACCACACATTCGCCCGAGAGATCGCATTTCGACAGCATTCGGCCTCCTTTCATCCCTGTTTTTCCAAGTCCATACTTCGCTCCCATACATCAGGGTCGGGACCGGGACTCCATTGTGAACTGCTAATTTTGCCTCTTGCGACAAACATTTATTTGCCAAGGTTGATTTGAGTGCACCGTTCACTCTGTTCCCGGCACTCACCTTCCTTTCAATATTTTTCTCAGTCGTTCCATTCCTAGTAAACATAATTCCCAGATACACAAATTCCTCTACTTGTTTTAGTATAACTCCATTCACAGTGATTTCACATTTAGTCATACTTTCATTTCTTTCAAAAACCATCACATTCGATTTATCGACATTCATCAGCAAATCGCTTCCCTGTATGACAATTTTTGGCTTGCTTGAATGTAATAATTATTAAACAAAACAAGTGCTTAGTATGATTTGAAAATTTATTTTATAATCATTTTTTGTTGTAGACAGTGGAGGAAAATTGTAAATTGGAAAAAGTATCGATATTATTTTTAAGCATGTAGGTATACTTGGTCCGTCTTTAATCATCTTCGGCCATATCGGTGTGGGATCATTCATAACTCATCTGACATTTTTAGTATACTCTGTTCCAATAAAATAAACACATACTTTATATATATAGAAGTAAAGAAATATTTTTTTGTAACAATTCTCGAACTAACTTCGAAATGCTTTCACCCACAGCCAGGATACATAGGTTTGGAAATAAGTTAGTAAAAATATTTGATATTTTCGATACAAACTCTGTTAATTCATTAAAATGTAATCTCACTCGTTAACTTTTAGAAAAGTAATGAATATATTAAAGAATATGTTATTGAATTTATCTTTGTTTTCTTGGATACGTATTTTTGTTTATTTCTTTGTATTTATAAATTATACATTTGTGGATTTATTGCCAAATTCAAACTTCTTCCATCCAACTGATAAAATAAAGGTGTTATTAAGATTATTTAAGTTTTCATATTGCTCAAAAAAACTTATTATTTATTAAGTATTATTGTGGCATTATTTTTCTTTTTCATTATGACCTAGTTAAATTTTTTATGTTTATGTTAAATTATTTTCGCCACTTTATGTTTATATTAATTCTTCTCAACTTTACTTTGTTTTTATTTAAATTTATTTCAACAGAGAGGGAAAACATTTTTGCGAAGGGAATATGGAAGTCTAGGCATTTGCAGGGCTTATGACCTGTCATTGGCTGGTTTAAGTGGCCACTTTACACACTGTGTAACATTTACCATTCTGCCCATGTTTGAACATCCACATTTCCTCATCTCTTCCATCTGTTGACTTTTGTGAAGTAAAAGAGCTGAAACCTTTATCACGTAGGTGAGATTCATCCGGCTGAATTACTTTGCTTTATTTATATTTAGAATAATATTGTTATTTTTTATTGGTCATCTGTTATGTTTCTTTTTGACTTTATTTTTGTTTTTTTTAATAAATATTTTACTTTCACCAAGTTCTTTAGTTTTAATCATTCAACTATATTTCATACTATATATTACATAATGAATTGTTCACTGCTGTGATTATTTCTGTAAAACTTTTTATTGTAAAAGGTTCTTTGAACCGTTGATATATAAATAAATAAATATATATATTCAAAAAAATATATATTTGGACCCCTGTATTTAGTGGCCTTTCGTGCTATGTGCAAGGCTAACGTACTCGAAAACAATCATTATTGTTTGTTATGGAAATGGATGATCGATCACTGATTTTGGTTTATTATCTTTATGAGTCCAATCACCATTGTTGCAAAGTCCAAGAATAACAACGCCTGATAACTACTTTTAACGACAGTGTGGATATCTGTTAAGGATATTTCATCTTTCCTGCATTCCGCTTCAAGATTATGGCGTTGTAAACTGGAAAATGGGCACTGAAATAACAGATGTTCGATACTCTGTGTAGAAATATCATCGCATGGACAATAGTCATCATTCCTTCATTTAAAACCCATATAGGTAACTTCTCATAGCTCCGTGTCCGGTAAAAATTAGGGTAGTTTCGAAAGTACTTTGGTGATGACGACGGAAGTTTGCTGCATCAGCCAGCATTGGGAAAAACATTTAAGTGATTTTACCCACTTTATAAGTCCAGTTTTTAATATATTTAGCTGTAAAAAATCTCCTTAAGTTATCCTCGATCACTGGACTACGTAGTTTTATCATGTTATTGTAAATTTATATAAAAAATATTTGTTTTCAATATTGTTGATTCCCCTTCCTGCTGCTCCGGATATCCTAATTAATCTTCTGATCGCATCCTGTGGTCTTGTCCCTTTCCTCCTCTCTATGATTACCGAATGGAGCTTCTCGCTACTATCCGTGACCTTGTTATAGGTCCTGTCGGATATACTGTCTGTCTGATGGCTTCCAAAAAGAATTCGTTTTTTTTTTATTCAATTTTATTTGTTAATATACACGGCATGCTGTGCCTTATACCTTACAGATATACATACTTTAATTTAATAGAAAATAAACACTTTAATGCAAAGTGAAAATGAAGAAAAAAAAAGTACTTTGTCACATAAATACTATAAGACAGTAGTTTCATATAAAGAATATGCTTAGATATAGATTATAAAAGTAAAAAATAAATAAATTTAACAATGTGTGCATACAGGGTGTTCTTTAAACGCTGTCACATCCGAAACCACGAAGCAAAAAGACATATTGGCAAATCAAATAATTTTTTTATAACGAATATAATTTGAAAAAATAAATTTAAGAAAAAAGCAAATGGTTGCTTATTTCTGCAGGGAAGAAACGAGGAGGGGGAATGGGGGAGTCTGATACTACGCCGCGCTCCCCTCACTACTCCCCTGCAGAAGTAAGCAACCATTTGTTTTTTAAAATATTTGATTTTTTTTTATGTATGCTTATTTGTATGAAAACATAAGCTGGAATAATCGGCTAGTTTCTTGGCTCACTGCAGGAGCTGGGCGCGCTTTATTAAAATTTATATTTATATTAGGATAAAAATAAAAACGGTGGAAATGATTTAAAATAAATGTTAATTATCTATTAGTTTTTCTGTAAATAAAGTTACAATAAAACACTATTATGGTTAGTCAAATATAATAGTAAGCTGCGCATAATCGCTCTATACGCGGTTCGCCCCTGCTTTACCGTGAGTATAATTTATCCCTGATTTCCGATAAAATGCTTTTTTGTGCCTAATAATACTTAATATTTAATAAAAAAATATTTCAGTTGATAAGTAAATGTGTAATGGAGGAATTCTGAAAATCTAAACCCAATATTGGTTATATTTATAAAGATATTATAGTTATTAGACGCAATGTGTACCAGCTATGCATCATCGGGGATGGAGGGTTAAGTGGGCACTTTAAATACAGCGTAAAATATAAATACCTCCCTAGGGAGGAAATCCAGTTTGTCTACAAAGCATTAGGACGTATTTAAAACATTGTTAATAAAATTACCTGGTATTTGAAGAAGTTTAAAAATTAGAAAATTGATTTCAATCGTCACCGTCGCCTAGTAAGTAAATGAGAAAGAATGGTGTCTTTTAAAAAAAATAATTATTTGTGAATAGACTATTAAATTAAGCCAAAAAATTATTTGTGAATAGACTATTAAATGAAGCAAAACTTTTATTTGTGAATATACTATTTAATTAAGCAAATTTTTAATTTATTTATTTTTATATATCGTATTATTGGCGCTATGATATTTTAAAGTTTTGTATTTATTTATTTATTTATTGAGGAAATCATACAGCCTTTATATAGCTCCTACGATATATTCGAAAATCCTAATGTAAAATCTATCAAACAATTTAAATTTATTTCAACAGAGAGGGAAAACATTTTTGAGAAGGGAATATGGAAGTCTAGGCATTTACAGGGCTTTTCCCTTTCTGTTGCAAAAAATTCAGATCTAATTACTTAGTATTTTTATTTTACCATTTTTTCACATTTAAATTGTAAGGCTATTTTTTTCCGTGTTATGTCATCATCATCACCGTTACCTTTCCATGCCAAATGGCGCATATGGCACTGAATTGGCACACCAATCACAGCGTATTTTGGCTGTTTTTTTTGTTCATGAAGGAAGATGTTTTCTTACGCTACGTTAGTCTTACGCTTCAGGCGCCAGTCTAGGGACTACAAAATACAATAGTGTAAAAACACCTTTTTTTAATTAATATATTATGTAAATCGTGTCGGGAATTAAATCCGAGACCGCTTGCACGGTAAGCAATCGTTCTGACCATTACACCGCGAGGCGGACAATTCGTGTTATCTATGCCTTGTTTATATTTTTTGTATTGTATGTACATAATCGTATCAAATAAATTAGTTGAAAATTAAAATTTAGTCTGACCTTTTTAGCGCAATCAGTTTTGATAAAAACGCAGAAATTATTTTTAATGTTGTTTTTTGTTGCAACTGGGCCGAAATACTATATTTTTACTCTGGCACAATGTTCCCCGGTTTCCATTGCTTACAATAAATCCCTCGCTTTTCGTATAAACAACTTATTAATTAATATTTTGTTATCTGCCCGGCGTCCATGTTGGTAACATCATAACAATCGTAACAATGAGAACGCCGAACGCGTTCATTGTTCGCGCGCACCTGGCGGCGAAAAATCGAACTAAGAAAAATGGCTGACGAATTGAAAATTAGTCGTAACGAATTCCATAAGCCAACATCTCCATTTTCAAGTGTTATTATTATTATTGATAATTTATACAGCGTTATTTTCGGAATGTCCTCAATGGCGCATTACAAAGTGATTATTTAAATACTTTTAACATAGAAATCAAACACTGATTTGAGTCTACAGAACACTTTATTTTATTTTTAAAATATAAAAACAAAAATACTGTGTCAATTGTTTCGCCTTGTTAGGGTATTGTTAAAAAAAAAATTTCCACCGACCGGTTTCAAAGCAAACAAGCTTATTCGTCAAGGTTTACGCAATTAATGAATTATTTCCTATTTTATTTTAATGAATAACCACAAAGTTAGTGCTTCAAATATAAAATAATTTTTTTTGTAGACTCAAATCAGTGTTTGATCTTAAAAGTATAATTGATTACGGAGTTGTACAAAATAAACGTCAAATCAATAA
This sequence comes from Micrasema longulum, assembly GCF_059751315.1. Classification (NCBI taxonomy): domain Eukaryota; kingdom Metazoa; phylum Arthropoda; class Insecta; order Trichoptera; family Brachycentridae; genus Micrasema; species Micrasema longulum. The sequence goes on along the minus strand of NW_028278531.1, from coordinate 121,872 downwards.
ATAATTGTTTCTATGACTAAACTTCACAAACATCAACATATGAAAGAATTGAAGGAATATAGATGTTCAAATATGGGCAGAATGGTGAATGTTACACAGTGTGTAAAGTGGCCACTTTAACCAGCCATTGGCAGGTCATAAACCCTGTAGATGCCTAGACTTCTATATTACCTTCTCTTAAATGTTCTTCATCTCTGTTGTAATATGTTATTACTCACTATTCGGATAGGAATCAAGTTGGGGTAGAGTGAGATTCGAACCACGGACCTTTGAGTCGTGAGCCCAAGACACTAGGCACGGGACTACAGCCCGATTGGAAAAAAGTAAAGTTAAAAATAAAAGTTTTTAAAGTTTTTTTTTTTTAATATGGATATGCACCAAATCAGTAATCGTCCGACCCGAGTTTTGTTTAAGTTTAAGAGGTGCGTTAGAGATGAATTCAACAAAATCTAACAGATGCGGAAATTTAAACAACAAAAGGAGATGTTGCGGAATCATAATTTTCTCTTTTTTTTGTACATTTTTTTAAATATCCACATCTGTGTATACGAGCGACGCGACGCGACGCGACGTACAAAAGGAAATTAGTTCCAGCTTCTTTCGGAAGATTTGCGGACTTTTTTTTCTCTTTTTACTTATTCATCATCATCCCTTTATTTAAAACTGTGGAGTGCATAGGATACTGCATAGATTCTCCAAATGCAGCGTATATTGATCGTTTTTTACACGAATAGGGTCGCCGCATTTAGACAAAGTCTAATCCGGACGTTCTCGGATTGTTCCCAAATGCATTATCAAAAAAGTCTATTTTATAATGCATTTTTAAAATACTATATTTAGATATTAGTTTTATTCTTAGAGGTGGGGGTCAGTGTTATGCAAGCTCCTGACGTCACTGGGACCCGTAAAGATCTATTGTGACGGGTCCCCGTGAATAGTTCTCGCCGTCCAAGCCCAGGTCTAGAAATTTATTTTATTTATTTATGTATTTATTTTATTTATTTGGATAACCAACAGCTATAATTATATCATATTTATATAACAAAACAAATAACAAATAAGCCAATTACAGGTTTTCACAAGTAGCATCACAGTAAGTTAAAAAAGATTCTCGAACATAAATGAATAGTAATTAAATGTAAATTTAAAAGAAAAGAAAAAAAATACTACGAGTTATTTTGAAAGCAAACGCCGCACGTTATTAAGATTATTTTCAAATAAATCTATGTTAAATGATTTATTTAGTACATTAAAATTATTAAAAGTTCGCCATAAATATGAATTTTGCCTATAATTAGATGAAACAAGAGGTATGTGAAGAAGAGGGTTATTTCTTAAAACTTTGGAAGGAACATTGATAGAAAGTTTGCAAAGTAGTTCAGGACAGTCAATTGAACCAGAGGCAATTTTAAGTAAATAAATTATATCCGCTATTTCACGACGTTTTTGCAGAGGCAGTAGGTGATGTTTTTTACATATATGAATATACTGGTCAGATTTAAACTCAAGTTTAAAGATCCTGGCTTCTGTGTGGACGGCCAGAGTTTGTTATTTTTCTTCTTCTTCAGCCTTATTCTCTCCACTGCTGGATGGTGGCCTCTTCCAAACGTCTCCATTCCTTCCTATCACTCGCTTTCATCATCCATGTTTTACCGGCAATAGAGGCGATGTCATCGGCCCATCTTTTCTGTGGCCTTCCAACACTTCTTTTGTTTGCCCATGGTCTCCACTTTATTATTCTGGGTGTCCACCTGCGATCATTTTACCTCGCCAAGTGTCCTGCCCACTGCCATTTTGATTTCGCTGGACGATCCATGATATCCACGAATCCGGTTCAGCGCCGTATTTCTTCATTTCTTACTGTCTCTCAGGCATACACCGAGCATCTGTCTTTCCATGGATCGTTGCGTGCATTTTAATTTCTGGCTACTTTTTTGTGTTACAGACATGGTTTCTAGTCCGTATGTTGCCACCGGCAATATTCGAAACGCACGATTCATATACTTGTCTTTTTAAGCATATAGGAACTTCTTTATTTAAAAAAAATATTTTAGTAGGCCGAAAGCAGCCTAACTTAACCCTATTCTTTTTGGTAACTCCGTTGTCTGGTTATCTTTACCAAGTTTGACTTTGTGTCCTTGATATATGTATTCATTATTCAGTTTAGATTTTGCCGAATCCCTTCACGCCCAGATCCGTAAAGTATCAGTCTATTAGCTATTAAAACATTTAAGTTTGTAAGTGAAAATTCTTGATGGAAGTTCATTGTAATTTATTATATAAATAAAACACGAGTGATACTTTAATCCACAAATTTGGAATATCTAGTGACCGGTTTCATCGCTTTCGCGACATCTTCGAGACTGGTATATTTATTAAAAAGTTAAATGTATTTATACAGAACAGAGGTAAGGATACATAATTCAAAGTTATATGTAAGTAAATTAAATAAAGTTATTTTTATCTTAAGGATCATTATCGACAAATTTTCTATAGGTTAACAAATGAATGGATATAATGTTATTTTAATGAGTTTAAGTATTTAGTTTAAGTATTTATGAACAGATAACACATGTACATTCTCCATTACTTTACCCATTGTAATATAATTTTACTAATGACTTCTTACCCCTTGTTTTTCAGAAATCATTACAAAACCACACTCACGAAGGATGGGACACCAACAATAAAATAAAATACTTAAACTCATTAAAATAACATTATATCCATTCATTTGTTAACCTATAGAAAATTTGTCGATAATGATCCTTAAGATAAAAATAACTTTATTTAATTTACTTACATATAACTTTGAATTATGTATCCTTACCTCTGTTCTGTATAAATACATTTAACTTTTTAATAAATATACCAGTCTCGAAGATGTCGCGAAAGCGATGAAACCGGTCACTGGATATTCCAAATTTGTGGATTAAAGTATCACTCGTGTTTTATTTATATAATATATTAGCTATTATGTAGGGGGCGGGCTCTTTAATATCCTCAGGTTTATCCAGTGGTCCCCCGAGGATGACGCTTCTTTTGTGATGTAAAGCATCACATTCACATAGCATGTGTATAGGTGTTTCCTCATCTGCACGGCAGAACCTACATCTAGAAGTTTGGAAAAGGTTCATTCTAGCAAGGTGTTAGCTCAATCTGCAGTGCCCTGGGCGGGCTCTAGTGATAACCCTCAATTGATTTCGGTTGAGCTTTATCAGGTCTGAACCAAAACTTTACGAGTACAAGGGTACTAATAGAAGGCTATCAGTTCCTTCGCATGGGTTGACCAGATACTTTTGGCTAGAGCATTACGCTCTGCTTTCCGGCCCATGACCTTAGCTCATTTCAAGGAGCACATTGTATTTGTGGTAGTTTTACGTGATAATTTTACGAATAATATTTTGAGATTGTGAAAAAATACTGGACTTCACTCCCAAGGAACTTATCAAGATGAACAGATTGCCTGTTATATCAATATAAGTGTGTTCTCAAGAACACATTTTTTTAAAGTTTCATAAAAAATAAATTTAATACATTTAAAGCACTTTCAGTATTTTCAGAATTTTAAGAAAAAGACCAGTTGACAGATAAGTATAATCGCCATTTTTTAAATGATTACTTGCAGTTGTTAGCAATAGGTACCAGATATAATATAAATCTGTATCTCAGAGGCAGACGGATGCAAATCCAAATGTCAAATGTTTTTTTTTAGATTTAGATTTTTTTTGCACAACAACAGGCCAGGAGGTCAAATTACAGTTGTGAATTACATCAGATAACACCCAGGCTTGAGAAAAAATACTTTTTTTTTTTTTTTTTGTGTTCTCACCGGGAATCGAACCCGGAACCTTCCGTGTGTAAGTCAAGTGTCTTGACCACTACACCACGGAGGCCGCCGCATGTTCAACAAAAGCCTAAACAATCTACTTTCTCTAAGTGATTTCTTACAATATTTAGGTTTGTCCAAATGTTCGCAGACAAAAGACTGGATTTCACCCCCTCGGGAGTCATTAAGATTAACAAATTACAACAGGGATGGAGAATACCTTAAATAAGGGAATATGGAAGTCTAGGAATTTAAATAATTCAGTCAGATGAATCTCTTCGCAACAATAAAGGTTTCAGCTCTTTAACTTCACTAAAATCAACAAACGGAAGAATTGAAGAAATATGGATGTTCAAACATAGGCAAAATGGTGAATGTTACACAGTGTGTAAAGTGGCCACTTAAACCAGCCAATGACAGGTCATAAGCCCTGTAAATGCCCAGACTTCCATATTCGCGGCCTCCGTGGTGTAGTGGTCAAGACGCTTGACTCACACACGGAAGGTTCCGGGTTCGATTCCCGGTGAGAACACAAAAATTAAAATGTGATTTTTCTCAAGCCTGGGTGCTCTGTGATGTAATTCACCACTGAAATTAGGCCTCCTAGCCTGTTGTGGTGCAAAAAAAAAAATATGTAAAATGTAAAATGTAAAAAAAAATCCCTTATTTTAGGTATTCTCCATCCCTGTATTAATTTGTTAAGTGATTTCTAATAATTTTTAGCATTAATTTTTAGTGTCCTAAAACATCGGTTCTTTCATTATAAAACTTACATTTCTTCAAAACCAACGGACAATCAATCATAAACTGGATACGAAAATCGAAATGTCATTTCATCAAATTCTGGATTTGCATCCGTCTGCCTCTGAGCACAGAAATATTGGCTATGATAGGTGGGCGATGTCAGTCTGGAAGTACCGATAGACCATATTATGATCGTCTGATAGTAACATTATGGGTATTCGATGAATCCTTGGAATTAAGAAATGAAAGTATGACTAAATGTGAAATCACTGTGAATGGAGTTATACTAAAACAAATAGAGGAATTTGTGTATCTGGGAAGTATGTTCACTAGGGATGGAATGACTGAGAAAGATATTGAAAGGAGGGTGAGTGCCGGGAACAGAGTGAACGGTGCACTTAAATCGACCTTGGCAAATAAATGCTTGTCACAAGAGGCAAAATTGGCAGTTCACAACGGAGTCCTGGTCCCATCCCTGATGTATGGGAGCGAAGTATGGACTTGGAAAAACAGGGATGAAAGTAGGCTGAATGCTGTCGAAATGCGATCTCTCAGGCGAATGTGTGGTAAAACTACGTACGATAGATGCGCAAATGTTGAGATCCATACATTATGTAAAGCTGAGACAAGCATTATCGACAAAATCAAGAAAGGAGCTCTGCGCTGGTTTGGACATGTAGAACGAATGGACAGCGAGAGAACGGCTAAGAATATTTACAATGCGAATGTTGATGGATGCAGAAATAGAGGAAGACCGAGAAAGACATGGCATGACCAAATCCAACAAATACTTAAAGATGGACATGTCAAAAGTCGGAATAATCGGCGCGCGTGCATGAGAAGATGTATGAATGTAGAGGGAGCGAGATCTGTATGCAAAGATAGAGTGTTGTGGCGTTCTATCCTCTCTGCCTACCCTTACGGGGAACCGGCGTGATGGTTTGTTTGTCTGTTTACCAGACGGCGCGTAGAATCAAGTTTGCATACATCGCACCGTGTCCAAAAGTTTGCCGAATGCCCCCCCCCCTCCTGCACGACATCCCACCTGCGCGCATGCGTGAACTGGCCACGTAATGTTGCCAAATCACGAACAATATAGTATCATAACACAAAAATAAGATAATTGTGTGTTATGTTTTACCACAAAAAATATTTTACTAACTGGATTATTATAGTCCTTAAAATGTAACATGATTAGAATGACAGTTGTCAGAAAAAGTGACGACATAACTTTTTAGTAACGTCAAAGGAGTTATTTATATTGACACACGAAAAATCATTTGTATCTGGCGTGTTAATTTATTTTTTTATTACAATGCTTGAAACATAAATCAACATTAACATATAAAATCAGCTTTAAAACTAAAAAAAAAACTAAAATAAACCTAATTATTAACGACGTCCTTACAAGGTTACATTGTTTTTCAAAAACGTTAGAGATGGGACAAATTATCGAATAAAAAAAATATTCGTTTGATGTTCATGAAAAAAGTATAAATGTCTCATTTCTTGGTGAACAATTATGTTAAACACACTATAATAGGCTTGTTTTTTCGTTTTTTTATATCAATTTTCGGAAACAGAGTTTCACGATTGCATGAAATAACTGATAAAATCGATTTGATCAGTGATCAGTAATTTCCCATCACCAATGAAATAAGTTTGACAGCTTTCATTCTAATTAAGCTATTTTATTTATTTATTTTTATTTTTATTTTATTAGGGAAATCAACAGTTCTACATACATATTTTTAGTAAACAAACAGATATAGTGTATAAACTCAGAACTAATAACAGATTTCCACATAGTATACAAAGTTAGTAAAGAATATATATATTACATATCAAATAAATACATACAATTTATACATATAAAAATGTTATTTTCAAGTACTCAATAATCAAAGATTTTTTAAATATTAATTTTAAGAACATTAAGTTACTGTAAATTGGGCGGGATAAGGACAAAAATGCTTGAAGAGAGGATAAGGAGGGGGGGAGGGAGATGTACATATTTATTATTATAATGTCTACTAAGTTACATAATACATTTTTAGTGTAAATTTTAAATCTGACAGAGTGATGTTTGTATAATCTATATTTTTAAATTTTGTATTGTACATTGAAAAAGGACTATATTTTAAGGACTATAAGTACTTTTATTAGGCAAACGTAAACAAAAACATTTAGTCATTAAGTCAAATGAATACTGTTTAATATTATACTAAGGTATGTTAATAGAAAGCCGGGTGAAAAATTCGACTACCCTGGCAATACTAAAAAAAATGTCCGCCTTGTTTTTTTTAACAATCTGACAGACGGTAAAATAATCGAATTCAATAGTATGATTTATGAATTCGCTACTTACACATAAAACGTGATCCCACCCTATTCCCTTTTAATCCCAGCAGTATTTTAGCAATAAGTATCTTCCGAGGTAAAGTAGGCACGACAAACTTGGTCAAACCAAGATTTAAAACTAAGATTACTCGTAAAGTGATTTCTGGCCTCGAAGATTATGCAAAGTCAAACTATGTCAAGTACACAGGTCAAAGCTCCATACAATATTGATTGGTATTTTATTATGGCCAAACACAAGGCGGAAAGATAATTAATAACGTTTAATATTTTATTACGAATGATGACAAGTCAATTCATCGTCCATAAAACACTGAAGGCATTCCACGGTTTGAAAAAAGTGACTAGTAACACTGATTTTTAATTAATTCGAAACGACTTTGCATTTTTTCTATGGTGGAATGCTGTCGGGAATTCTAAGCGGCCAGTTAGTTTTCTGATATTGTTTTAAAGCTATAACCCTTTTGCGGCCAATGCACTGAGCTATGAGCATAATAGTTTATACCAGTATTGAAAATGGGCTCGTTAGTCGATAAAAAAATTTGAAACGAAACCAAGAAGTTTGATTTATATTTTTTTCAAAATTATTAATCGCGGAGTTCTCAAGAAAATTTTATAAAAAAAAATATTATTTGAAGTTATTTATATAATTTTAAATCGAGATTTTTTATTTTCATTTCTCTATTAACATTTTTTCATACAGGGTATGTACGGTTTCGATTTTTTCAGACAAACGAATTGCGCCAAACCACCAAACAGTGAAGGGTAAAAATGAAAGAAAACATTTATTTCCTGTTTTTAAATATTTTTTAAGCGGGTTATGGTCGTGTGATAGTGTTGTGGACTCACGAATAAAATATCCGAGGTTCAATACCCTTTCTACCACAACCCGGTTCCCATTTTACCAACACAAGTGTTTTCTTTAAAAACAAATATTTGCGTTTTTATGATTTACCCAAATATTTTAGTTTCTGGACCATTTTCATTTAGTGGTAAATAACCGTGTTAGAAAATGGAAAATAAGTTGTGGTAGAGCAGGGTTTGAACCTCGGACCTCCTGATACGTAATCCACAATACTATCCACGGGAACACAACTCGTTTCAGTTATTTACGACGTTTGGGAAATGGTTCGAAAATGAAAATATTTAGGTGAATAATAAGAACTCCAATATTAATTTCCTTTAAGAAAAGGATTGCCCGAAAAGTCCCACAATAAATGATTTATAAATAACATAAACGAACGTGAGGCTAAGCATTTGACATTAAAACTAAAAAACATTCATATTGGCGGCTTTCGTACTGAAACGTTATGGTCAAGACGCCTGACTCACACATAGGAGGCTCCGGGTTCGATTCCGAATGAGAAGACATATTTTATATCAAATTGTGATTTTTCTCAAGCTTGGGTGTTTTGTGTTGTTATCAACCACCGTAATTGGTCTTGTTGTCATTAGGACATCACTAACTTGTGGCATAAAAAATACAAATTCAAAAAATATTAATTAAAATACAACTCCACTTACAAAATACGTATCACGATAAACTTTTGTCAAATTTCGTTTAATTTTATTTTATTGATCGCTTCTTTTTCTGTCATTTGAAGATTTTATCACATTTTTATTATTATGTATTTATTTTTTATTTTTACAATAAATTTTACAAATGCCCACAAAATATACTACCACATCATAAAAATCAATGCTACATTTAAAAAAAAAAGCTATTTAAATCTGCATTTTTTATCAATTTTTCAAAAATCTCTTTCATATTATTATCCTTAAGGAATGCATTGAACAGTTATGGAGCTAAGGAAAATGTATTATTTCATTAAATCTTTTTGTATGTTTGAAAAATGCGCAGGCAATTTTATTATTACCTACGTAGCGAGGGGTTAAGTTTTCAAATGTCTGTCGCTGTCAGAAAAAGGCGGTAACGCAAGACAACCAAATGTCAGACCTAAATTCTTTTCAGGTTATGTAATTTGTTTAAAGAATATCTTTGAGTCGTAAATAATACGGTTTTGACATTTTATAACTCTTTTTGGGGATGTTTTAATGGCTAACGCGTGTTGGGGAAACATTAATTTGTTCAGTTATTAATTATTGAGGACATTGTCGTCCCGGTATTGTGAACGTATTTTGTGGATGTTTACTGAGTTCGTATAATGGCTGAAATAATGATATGCATTTAAGAACAGGTCTCGAGCAAATAAATTTAAGTAATTATTAAAGTCTTTTCAATGAAATTTATTTCGGTTAAAATAAAATACAGCGACATAAATCTTTTAAATATAACTAAAAAGATTTACTTTATTTGTGTGATTTTATAGATTTTTTATATTTCACATTGTATTTTTTTGTCATTATCATTTTCTAGAGTCTGTATCCATAAATTTAAATTAATCTTCATACATTCTTCTCTCTCAAATATTTGATAGGTAACACGAATTACATTTATTGACATATTGCAACAGAGATGATGAACATTTTGGAGAAGATGATATAGAAGTCTAGGCATCTTTATGTTTCGTCTAGTCTAGTTAGTTCAGCCATCATGTGCTTTTTCAGATAGATTTTAAATTTGTCTCCAGTAAAAGTTTTCAAGTAGTAAGGTAAGTCGTTGTGGTGTTTAAGTCCATTATGTAGTATTTTTGACTGTCCTGTGTTTGTCTTTGCTTTTTCAATATGATAGTGTTGTTGTCTGGTGTTATATTTGTGTATGGCAGCATTTTTGACTAATATTATGTCTTCGTCTTGTATGTTTCCCAGTGTTATTTTGTGCACAATTTTTAAGGTCTCAATTTTAGTCAAGTAGTTTATGTCAAACTGGTTTGTTTTTTTTACAGTTCAGTCGTAGAGGTCAGGTAGGGTAGGTTGTATGTTAGTTTAAGAATTTTATTTTGTTGTCTTTGTATTCTTGTTATGTCTGTCTTGTTCCCATTTCCCCAGAAGACGATCATGTAACTCAATTTACTTTTGACTGAGACATCTACAGGGTTTATGACCTGTTATTGGCTGGTTTCAGTGGTCACTTTACACACTGTGTAACATTCACCATTCTGCCCATACTTGAACATCTATATTCCTTCAATTCTTTCATCTGTTGATGTTTGTGAAGTTAAAAAGCTGAAACCTTTATTTATGCGGGCGAGATTTATATTTTATTTATAAATCATATAAAACAAAGTATTTTACAAGTATAATACGTTGAATTACATTCCCAGGAGTTACAACAACTCAATTTGGGACATAAATAATATTAACATTTAGAAAATAACACATAATGAGAACAACAAAGAAGCAGAGCAACCTTTATAACTAAATATAGCACAACAATATATACGTCAAAAATCTTTTCTTACACAACCAGAAAAAATATATAAAAAAACGCTCTTAAAAAAATAAAAAAATAGTGAATCTACTAAGGGAGATAAGGTCATTAACATCACATGCCATGCAGATGATGCTGCCATAGTGATGATGAGAACATATCCATCTCAGTTAGTAAACATCTGGATGCCTAAGACATGTCGTATAGTACGATGAACACATGATTATTGAAAACATAATTCGGATATACAAAACGCGTGTCAGACCAAATCATGGTGTATACAACAGAGACGAGGATAGATAGAGAGAAAATAAAAAATACGAAAAACCAAGTAGAAAAACTAAATAGAAAAACCAAATATCTAAACCAAATAACTGCTCAGAATATCAGAGATGAAAGTACTGAAGGCAATCGCAGGGAAACCCAAAAGAGGCAGAAATCCAGAGTCAAAAAGTTAGAAGGAATTGCGATATCCAGTGCATAGTAAATAGATTATGGAGAGATTAAGTCAATAATTCCATTAATGGACAGCTCTAAAATCCCCTATACCATTGCCCACGAAATCCCGGCCGTTTGCCGTCTGCCCGGAAGACCACCAAGGAGCGGGAAGAACAGCTGAAACTCAAAGTCTCAGGAGTTAGCTTTTAGCTGATACCAAATTAATCGATCTTAACCGAGAATTAATATAATCGAATTATTTTACCTACATACTAGGCAACGCCTGAAAATGTTATTTTTTTCGATTTCTGATCGTTTTCATGGACCAGGTGGATTTTTTAACAGTTGTTTGACATTTACGGTAAAATCTCACTAGAGCGTCAATGTTTCAACTTTTAACATGCTGCGTTTTGTCTGAAACTCTAGTCTTTACTCGGTCAAAACGAAACGCCGATTATTCAACTCTTGTATAATGCCAGTACTCCCATATGGGTGCGAATATTGGCACCTTACCAAAGCTCAGAACACCAAACTTCCAAGTTTTGAGAGTAAGTGCTTTAGAAGAATATTAGGTATAAGGTGGTTCGTTTTTATAACTAACATTGAAGTCCTACGAACGTCTTGAGGATGCGGCGCTGGACCTGCCTTGGACACGTGCTGCGCACGCCTCATGATAACCTAAACCCGAATTGCCTCTTCTTTAACCTGCGGGCTCACGCCGTCCTGGAAGGCCGTCGATGACGATATTTCGACTTTATTCGGCGGAACTAAGGGGCGCTGGATTGACGGGGGAGGAGGCGAGACTGCTGGCTGGTGATATAGTCTCCTGGAGGCGACTGGTGATGTCCACATGCTCCACTTAGAAGCGGATGTGGAAAACAAAGAGAGCGTCAATGCGCGTCACCGCGTAGCAATATAAAATATTATTTTTGCTCTTTTGGATTTGGACTGATGGATAAATAGCATTAGAGCTGCGCTACACTGGGCCGCACTCCATAGAAAATTTTGTCGCGCAGCGCCGTTCAAATGCAGTGAGGCTTGCTAGTGCGGTTTGACATTCAAGTAAAAGTCATAGATAGTATTTTTTAAGCAATAAGTTATGTGTATTTTTTGATATGGCAACACAATTTTTGTGGCGGGAAAGTATTTGACGTTTGACAGTTTGTCTGTAGAATTTGAAGATAAAATTAATCGTATTTTTATAATGTTTCGGCAACAATAAAATAACCCAGTAAAACACGGCGAACATCCATAAAGCTGAGAAATAATTCTATGATTATTCTCCTTCAATAAAATATGACACTCTGTTGTATAAATTAACAATTAATCGTCAGTATTCTAGGAAACTACACAGCAAATTACCGACGGCGAATTCCCGATTCCCACACGATCTGGCCAAAATGGCGACAATGGGACAGGATAAAAACCGAGAAAAAATAAACGCGTTATAAATCTGAACAAAAATGTCCATTGTGCCCTTTTCTTTTGTGAACCAAACGCCATTTAATAGAGTCAATCTTTTCTCGGATACAGTGTATTAAAATATTATTTATAAACCTGTCCTGATGTCATTTTTAGGTTCGTTCGCTGGGCAGTTGGGCAGGTACGAAGATACACCTTGCTCTGTGGCTATAAGTTTAGTAGAAGAATGCTTATTGGAATTACGAACAGATAAAATGAATAACAATAATATCTCACGGTATATTGTGACCGCTCTTTCTGACGTCATGAATTTAGTTTTGATTTTTTACTATTGTATACATCAAACAATTTAGAGATTTTTTTAATAAAGGAATCATATAATATCGTTTTTTTACTGATTGATTGTACTCGTGCCTTGTGCCATAGAATTAAGAATACTCCAGAAGCCGCATACGCGCATCAAACAGAAGACGACTAAACTACTCTTAAAGAAGAAGTTTTACGTTTTGACCCATTAGTTTCTTTATAGACGTCGCGTCGCTAAGAACGCAACTTCCGATTTGAATTTAACTATGCCGTGTTGTACCGTTTTAAAGTGTAGGAATACTGCTGGGATCTTTAAAAAAAGGACGGGATAACATTTCATGTGTAAGTAGCAAATGCACGTGTAAGTAACAAATGTATTACTTAAAAAATGAATTATTTTTCCATCTGTCAGTTTGTCACAGAAAACAAAATAGACATTTTTTTAGTGTTACCAGGGTAGTATTTTTTTTTGCTATTTGGTCATCTAATAAGATAACTAATGAAAATTAGACAACTCGGATTAAACAATGCTGTGGTGAAGATTTGATCTACATTATCTTTAAAACTTCAAATATTATTTAACATGATATAAAAATATCAATTTTATGTGAAATAAAATTTGTTTTATTTTTTGAGTTTAAAGTTTTTTAATTAAATTACCCTTTACTTATCTACTCTGTTGTGTCAATCAATGTTTCCACGTGTATAATAAATTTTTGAGAAATTAACCAATCCCTTTTTTAAAAATATATAATTTTCTTACATTTGTGTTATGATTATATTTTTCGCGATCTGGTAACGTTACTTGATGACTTCACGCATGCGCGTGGCGAATGTGGCGCAAAGGGGGGGGATTTTTGGACACAGTCCGATGTATTCAAGTATGATTCTACGCTACTTCTGGACTTTTCTTAATTCTATGATTTGTGCTTTTACTTGCGTTCTTATGATTTACCCAAATATTAAATTTTTGAGGGCCATTTTCAACGAGCTGTAAATAACTCACTATTAGAAAATGGAATCGAGTTGGGGTAGAGTGGGTCTCGGTCTCGGGGACATCGGTCTACTGTAAGTTTTATTTAGTATGTCGCTCCCTTCCGCATACGCGTCACCTTTGTTTGTCGTTTCACTATACATCGTTTTTCCAGATCAATTTGTGCAGTATCTTAGCGCACATATAGGCATTTTAGTAATTGCGAGAAGACAAACGTTCAAAAGTAGCCGGGGACTGCTCGCAACAGACTAAAGTCCGTTCTATCACACCAAATGCACCAAAGACTCAAAAACTACTCTTACTCAAATGAAAGACATAACCCCTACGATACATCACATACAAATAATATAATCACTAGATCCTCAACACAAAGACAACTTCAACAAATACAAACTTATACTACTTTCAGACAAAAGGATTTTGAGTATGATTCCATTAAATTCTATAATTTACTTCCACAATCTATTAAAACAATTGGTAATGAGAAAATGTTCAAAAAGGCTATAAAAAATGGATACTGGAGCTGAGTAGAAGTAAAATGGATTGTCTCATTAGCCCAAACCAATATTGAATCAACTGCTCCACAAGTGTACAGCTTATGTTAGGTTTTTGTTCTTCCATTGTGCGTTTTGTAATATAAATAATACAGATGTACATAAATTAATTCTTAACATAATTACGTAGTGTTTAAAACTGTCTGAACATTTTGTTAATTATCTCTGTTTATTAAGTAAGTCTTCTTTGTTTATTCTCAAATGTAAAAACATTTCAAAAAAGTATATTGTTAAGTGTCCTCGGCACGGGTAACCCCAGTGAGGTTATATTCTTTTTATTATTAATTCTAGTTTGTAAGAGAAAAAATATGAATAAATAAATAAATATGCCAATCGGCCGCAGGTTGCGGGACTATATTTCAAACGCTCATGCTTCCTACTCTAGTTATATACCTCAATGCATAGAATTAAGAATAAGCAGAAGGAGCGTAGAAGCATATTTTATTACATCGGACTGTGTCCCATAATTCCCCCACTTGAAGTCACCGAGTAATATTGCCAGATCGCGAAGAATATAACCATAACACAAATGTAAGGTAAAAAAAAAACAAATTTGTTAATTTTTCTAAAATTTTATTGTGCACTCGGAAACATTGATTGACACAACAGATAAATAAAGGGTCATTTAATAAGAGTAATTGAATTAATGAACTTAGAACTTAAAATATAAAACAAATTTTATTTTACATAAAACGGATATTTTTATATCATGTTAAATAATATTTTATGTTTTAAAGATAATGTCGGCCAAATGTCCACCACGGTGTTATTTAATCCGAGGTTCAATTTTCATTATTTCTCTTATTATATGAGCAAAGTAGGGTAAACATTTTTACTACTCTGGCAACACTAACGAAATTTCAATTTCGTTTCTTCGACAATCTGACAGATGGAAAAATAATTCAGTTTTTAAGTAATGCATTTGTGACAAACACATTCATTTGATAATTACACATGAAATGTGATTGAATCCTGTTTTTTTTAAGATCCTAACAGTATTTCTACACTTAAAAAGGACACAACACGGAATGGTTAAATTCGAATAAGGAGTTGCTTACTGAGCTACGTCTACAAAGAAAATAATAGGTCAAAACGTAAACTTACTCATTTATGAGTAGTTGAGTCGCCTACTGTTTGATGTGCGTATGCGGTTTCTGGACTATTCTTAATTCTATGCCCCAGTGTAATAATGCATAGAGTATTTTTGAGGGCTTAGGGCATGTCATGTGTATTAATATGTCAATGCTTCTTTTCGAAAATAAAATTCGATGCATATTTACATTTTTTCTAATTTAAAAAGATTTAAGTTTGCAAGTGGAAATTCTTGATGGAAGTTCATTGTAATTTATTATATACATAAAAAACGAGTGATACTTTAATCCACAAATTTGGAATATCCAATGACCGGTTTCATCGCTTTCGCGACATCTTCGAGACTGGTATCTTGATTAAGGAGTTCAATGTATTAATACAAAACAGAGGTAAGGATGGATAATTCAAAGTTGTATGAAAGTAAATTAAATAAAGTTATTTTTATCTTAAGGATCATTATCAAATTTATTCGGGTTAACTAACGAGTTGATATAATGCTATTTTAATGAGTTTAAGTATTTTATTTTTATTTTTAGTTAATTCAAAAAGGATTAAATTCAATCACTCCCTCTCATTTAGTAGGTACATAGACCAATTTTTTATATCCAATTTTGTATTTTTTAACACAATCAGATAACGCCAATGTCTTTTGCCGACTGGTCTAGTAACCCTATTTATTTATTTATTCATTAATGTTAGTGTTATTTTCCTTAAAGTGTGGTCTCCCCATGTCTCGACAAGATCTGACCCCGGAGAACATTGTACCTGTATTGTAAGTTATCAATCACGAACATCGTTAAATTTGTTATAAGCGGATCTCATAACATATTCCCAATGATTGAACGTTTTAGATTCGGGATGATGGGGGTTTATATCGATTCTAATTCATATTAAACGATACTTACATGTCTGAAAAAACGCGTGTTTTAAGCTTAAAACACTTTATACATAAATAAAAACGCGTGTTTTAAGCTTAAAACACTTTATAATAAATAAAAACGCGTGTTTTAAGCTTAAAACACTTAATATATAAATAAAAACACGTGTTTTAAACTTAAAACACTTCATATATAAATAAAGAGGCGTGTTCTAAGCTTAAAACCCCCTTTAAAAAATAAAATAGCTATATTTGGCTTTGTAAGTAGTATTGAAATTTTCCCTAAAAATTAAAGCGATCGTTTAAAGTTTAGAATTTTTTTTTAATAATTTCTAGTGACCTTTTTTTATATGTACTCATTTTACGTATAGATTAAAATGCTCGTTTTCAGTAAAGAACACATTTTCAGTAAATACAAGTGCGCCTTTTGGGTGTTTTTTTCTATTTTGTATGTAAATTAAAACACACGTTTTAAATTTATTTTAACGGAGAGGGAAAACATTTTTGAGAACGGAATATGGGTTTGTAACATTTAAAAATAAATACAAGTGCGGTAACGTGAGACGAGGACGGCCAAGGAAGACGTGGCATGATCAGATAAACCAAAATCTTAAGTCTGGTCATGTCAAAAGCAGACAGAACCGAAGGGAATATATGACAAGATGTATGAATGTGGAAGAAGCTAGGAATGTATGCCAGGATAGATGTGTGTGGCAGTCCATTATCTCTGACTACCCCTACGGGGAAATGGCGTGATGGTAGTAGTAGTAGTATAGTAGCACAAGTGAGATTTTTGGGTGTGTATTCATTTTGTAAGTTTGGAACAATTTTTCGATAAATACGAGTGCGCTTTTTGGGTGTGTTTTCATTTTTTATGTAAATTAAAATACACGTTTTAAGTTTAGAACAATTTTTCAATAAATAAAATTGAGTTTTTTTTGTGTTTTGAAGTAAATTAAAAGTCAAATATAATCGTAAGCTGTGCATAATCGCTTATTTGGACAATTCGCCCCAGATATACATATACGCACGCACACATTAAAAAATGTACCATAATTTAATATGCATGATTTTTATTTAGTAACTTCGCTGGTCTGTCTCTTTGTTATTTAATTTAATTGACTTATTTTGAATATGTTTTTTTTTGCACCACAACAGGCCAGGAGGCCCAATTACAGTGGTGAATTACATCTCAGAACACCCAGGCTTGAGAAAAAACACATTTTTATTTTTTGTGTTCTCACCGGGAATCGAACCCGAAACCTTTCATGTGTGAGTCAAGCGTCTTGACCTCACACCACTATGTAATTTAATCGTTGTTGACTGTTTGTTTCTGTAAAAGAAATATATTAAGAATATTTAACTATTGTATAATGCTGATACTTCTGTATGGATGCGAATCCTGGTACCTTACTTAAACTCAAAACAGAGAAAATATTGGGCATAAGCCTTTTTGATTTCGTTAAGCTCGGGTTTCCTAGGACAGCGGTGCCCGTATTTTAACGGCCGTAGTGAACATTAATGCGGTTGACAGCCGTCGTAATGGTGACTAGAGAGTGGTTTCCTATAAAAATGGTGTTGATAACACCGTTAAAAAATAAAACCACTCTCTATTCACCACTACGACGGCTGTCCACCGCATCACCGTTCACTACGGCCGTTAAGATACGGGCACCGCTGTCCTAGGAAACCCTAGCTTTACTAACATTGAAGTCCGTGAACGGCTGCAGCAGCCTCCTATAAAGAGCGTTTTGAGGGTTCAGCGCTGGACCAGGCTCAGACACGTGCTGGATGCCTCAGGAGAGCCTTATCTCCAGCTGCCTCTTCTTCACGCCTGTGGGCTCTCGCTGTCTAGGAAGACCGTCTATGACGACCTCTCAGCTTTATTCGGTGGAACTAGGGGGCGCGGGATTGACATGGGAGCAGGTAAGAGTGCTGGCTAGCGATAGGATCTCCTGGAGGCGTTTTCTGATGCCCGCATGCTAGACTTTTAAGCAGATGTAAAAAAAAGAAGAAGAAAGTTACCTATACGCTCTTGAAAAAAACCTCATCTTTAATAGTAATAACAGTATATACAAAATTCATTTCAGCAATAGGAGAATACCACATGCTTCGAAAACCGATAAAAATATGTGTAATGATTTTTTTAAAATAATTGTACTTTCAAAATCAACATGGATAGTGTAGATATTTCTTTTCATACGCCAAGATTCGTGACGATGTTCTTTTTAAATTTAAACGGTCACAAAAAAGTTCAAAATTTAACTGAGTCGAATCGTGACGTATTAGGGGCGCGGTTAATGCAATGGACTGTTTTCACGCGAATTCAAAATTATAAATTTAAAATTATTTTTTATGGTACGAATAAGTAGAAAAAAAAGTTACTCGGCAGTATTTCATAGTAGACCGTGGTGTAATGGTCAGCGCCTTTGCCT
Source organism: Micrasema longulum (assembly GCF_059751315.1). Classification (NCBI taxonomy): domain Eukaryota; kingdom Metazoa; phylum Arthropoda; class Insecta; order Trichoptera; family Brachycentridae; genus Micrasema; species Micrasema longulum. The sequence goes on along the minus strand of NW_028278531.1, from coordinate 103,492 downwards.
ACCACGCAAGAGGTCTCGGGTTCTCGATGCCCGACATGGTTGATATGAAATATTGATTTTAAAATATTTCATAGTCCCTGGACTGGTTCCCTAAAGCGTAAGATTTATCAAATTACCTTTATGTAACGAAAATGATCAATATACAATGCAATTAGTGTACCAAAGCAGTGGCCTATGCACCATTAGGTGCGGAAAGGGAATGATGATGATGTATTTTACCCTTATTAGTTTAAATTGTAAAAAAAAAAGTAATATTTATCTATTATGATTTAAAACGTGTAAAGAATATGGCGTTGGTGATATAGATTAAATCTAATTAAGTTTACAAATAATGCAAGTATAAATAATAATGTAATTAGATTTAAAAACGCTTCCAATGAATAAAAAACGCAATATACCCCTGCGTAGGGTTAGGGGTGGTTTCACAATAATCATTCTTACGGATCATGACTTGTAACCCCGCATCATTAAGTGATGGGGGCCAGTTTTTCACTGTTACCGTTTACATATCACGTTTACTTATTTGTTAAAATAAAAATTATATTTAAGAGTAATGTTGACATATAACAACAGAGACGAAGAACATTTTAGATAAGGTATTATAGAGGTCTAGGCATCTACAGGGCTTATGACCTGTCATTGGTTGGTTTAAGTGGCCACCTTACGCACTGTGTAACATTCACCAATCTGCCCAAATTTGGACCATTTCCCTTCAATTCTTTTATCTGTTGATGTTTGTGAAGTTAAATAGTCCAAATATGGGCAGAATGGGGAATTTACACACTGTGTAAAGTGGCCACTTAAACCAGCCAATGACAGGTCAGAAGCCCTGTAGATGCCTAGACTTCTATATTACCTTATTAAAAATGTTCTTCATCCCTGTTCTTATATGTTAATATTAACAGCTCCCCAGGGCGTTGAATTTAGTCCTTTACAAAAATTTGGACAAACTCAAAATATTGTTTTAGAGTAATGTTGTTATTGATGTCTTCAACATTACTTTTGATAATAAGATTAATTTATTTTACAGTGTTAGAATGTGTGTACATAGGTTCCTTGTTTCAGGTCCCGATTAGCTAGGAAATTCCTGTGTTTAGGCTGGACCTTCTTTTTTAAATGCGTTTTTTTCTTCATTAAATGATGTTTAAGAAATACAAATATTAAAAATACTATCAAAATTTTAAAAATAAATGTTAAATAGATAACATACCGATTATAATAAAAATTAAAGCTTAAATATATATCAGAAAATACGAGTATACCATCAGTAATTATTACAAAATAAAACATAGTGGTAATTGAGAAAATATTATTTATTTATTTTATTTATTTAACTTTTTGTACATAATGTTATTTGTACATTGGCGGGCTTATTGCCAAATGGCAATTTCTTCCAACCAACCAATAAAATAAAAGTTTTATTTTTATAATTCAAGTTACAGAACATATTCAATAGAAAAAAAAAAAGATTAAAAAGTGAAAAATATAGAAAAATAGAAATAAACGTATTTGTTTATAAATTACCTTAAATCAAAACTATTACTCAATGGGAAAAAGGAAAAAAGCGGAAAGAGGAAAAAGGAAAGGAGGAGAGATTAAGGAAGAGAAAGGAGATGTTTCTTCAGACGTGATTTAAACAGAGATAATGTAGTAACATCTTTGATTGTGGATGGGAGATGATTCCACAGTCGAGCCGCATGGACACTATATGAGTTAGAGAAGAAAGATGAATTGTGGATGGGTATTAAGAGAGTGCCTTGAGAGTGAGAACGAAGAGGTAAACCATGAACTGATAAGCGTTGAAAAATTTCACACAGGTATATAGGAGCGTTAGGACTATGAAGTACATTGAACAGAAGTGAGAGGGAGTGATAGTCTCTCCGCTGTCTAATTTTGAGCCATTTCAGTTGCCTACGATAATCAGAAATGTGATCAAGACCAAAAAATATAATATACCAATAATAATAAAAATTGAAGCCTGTAAATATAAATTGGAAAATACACCATTAATAATTAAAAGATGTGACATAAATATAAATTAAAAAATATACCGATAATAATAAAAATTAAAGTATAAATATAAATCAGAAAATATACCATTAATAATTTAAAAAATTAACCATGGATATAAATTAGAAAACGTACCGATAATAATTCAAATTGAAACAAATATATATGAGGGTATTAAAAGCTAACTTAGAAATCTCCATTGAAGAAGTTACTGAGATATTTGCGAAAAACTTAGTAAAAAGAATTTATTTATTTATTAACGGACATTGTCCATTTACACAATTTATAGGGTTTTAATATTACAATAAAAGAATAGTTAAAAACATTAAAAAAGAAAAGAAAAGAAGCATTGACAAATATAAAGGACATAAAGAAAAGATCTGGACTATTTATTTAGTGCTCGTTTAAATAGCTGTAAGCTTAAACCAAAAAATTCCAGATCTTGTCTTGAGTTAACAATACGACAAAGACGGGTCATTGGAGAATAAGGCCATACTTTGTTCTATGCTGATAGATAAACAGTACTTCATTGTTTCTCAACCTACGAGTCGGAATTGTCCAAATTGATTATGAGAGATTTTCTTATGACCTTCTAGATAATCCATGATTCTGTTTTTTAGACATTTTTCAAAAATTTTAGATATATTTGAGGTAAGAGCAATTGGACGATAGTTATCTGTTTTAGAAGCTGAGCCATTTTTGTGAATTGGTACTATTGTAGATAATTTAAACGATTTCGGATAGATTCCATTTTCTAGACATATGTTGTAAATATATTGCAAAGGCTTAGATACATTATTTTTATTTTTTTTAAGTGTTTCTACAGAAATATTATCGGGACCTTTAGACTGGTCTTTTTTTAAATTGCTAATAATTTTAATGATTTCCTCTTCTTCGATTTTTTTAAAGCTAGAGAGAATATTTAAGTCGGGGTTATCATTTCCGTCTGTGGTATCTATTAATGTATTATTCAATTGTTTTTGTAGTTTAATGTTGGAGTAAATTATGTTATCTGCAACGCCGACAAAATAATCATTAAAAGTGTTTGCAATTTTATCAGGTTCGGTAATTTCTTCATTAGCATTTATTATTTTTTTATGGATAAACAGCCATTAATTTTTCTATTTGTTATTTCATTGATTATTTCCCATTGTTTTTTAGAATTACCATTTGCTAGTTCAAATTGCTTAATATAATATTTTTCTTTACAGTTTTTTATAATTCGCCCGACTAAGTTTCTATAGAGATTATATTTATTTTTTAACGTGTTCTTTTCTGTAGTGTTATTTACGATACATAAGTTTTGGTAATTTTTCCAATTATTATACATTTTATTTCTATTTTTTATGGAAATAATTAGCCCAGGTGTTATCCAAGGTTTTATTTAAATGTATGTAAATAAAAATACTAAGGAGATATTTGATTTTTAAACCCAACACAACAGATTCAGGTGGACTATTACTGAATTTATAAAATCAAATGGTCAAATAGTAATAAAATTATAATAACTTGTATGCATCATAATGCGGAACTTCAGCCCTGCAGGAAATAAGACACAAAATGATTTCTTGCGCGTGGTAAAAATTAGAGCATTAAATTGTACTGCAAACTTTCTTGAAAATGTACGAGAGAAATAATATAAACGACCTTCTTTGAAGGACGTAACTAGTTCATGTGAATCAACCAACGATGAGAGAGCTGTAAAGCTTGGGTTTCCTAGGACAGCGGTGCCCGTATCTTAACGGCCGTAGTGAACGGTGATGCGCTGGACAGCCGTCGTAACGGTGATTAGAGAGTGGTTTCCTAGAAAAACGTTGTTGATAACACTGTTTTCTTAGGAAACCACTCTCTAATCACCGTTACGACGGCTGTCTACCGCATTATCGTTCACTACGGCCGTTAAGATACGGGCACCGCTGTCCTAGGAAACCCTAGCTTTAAAGGTATCCGGTTTACTTACCGTCAACGGATAAATTGGCAGAACTGTCCGAGAATAAGCGGAAGAGAATCTCTGACGTCACATGCGGAGTCATTTCAGAAATACAAAACTTAAAAAAATCATAGCGCTACTACTACTACTACTATCACGAAATTTCCCCATAGGGATAGGCAGAGATAATGGACCGCCACACACGTCTATCCTGGCATATATTCCTAGCTTCTTCCACATTCATACATCTTGTCATACATGCCCTTCGGTTCTGTCTGCTTTTGACATGATCAGACTTAAGATTTTGGTTTATCTGATCATGCCACGTCTTCCTTAGTCGTCCTCGTCTCACGTTACCGTTCATTTTCGCCATATATACTTATTTTACCATTCTTTCGTCGTCCATTCGTTCTATATCATAGCGCTGATAGTTTAGTAGTCTTATAACTAATAAAAAAATATAAAAAAAACACCCAACTACCTCATTATTTTAATAAGTTGGTAACTTGATATAATCTAATTAAGATTGTTTTAAAAAATATATGTATACTTGTTTGTACATGTTGTGTTCATGTATAATTGTTTCATGAGTAAGTATTAAAGTATACATACATTTTTTTGTGTGTTGCTGGTGTCATTTAAACGGCCTAACTAGGGGTAGTTTCCCCTTTCTAATACAATAAATACATTTTTTTTTTATCTTTTTTTTTTATCTTAAATACTACACACTTTAAATTCGTTTTGTTTATTTCCCATTTTTATAATTAATATTCAAATGGAAAACAATAAAAACGAAAAAATTAGATAAATCTTTATTAATTTGAATAAAATTTTACTGTAATAAATTAGGCAAAAGGTTCTTTCATATCATATCAAAATTAATGAAAATAAAAAACCATCACGCCGTTTCCCTGAAGGGCTAGGCAGAGAGAATAGAACGCCACATCACTCTGTCTTTACATACAGACCCCGCTTCCTCTACATTCATACATCTGCTCATGCGCGCACGCTGATTATTCCTACTCTTGACATGTCCATCTTCATGTATTTGATGGACTTGATTGTGCCATGTCTTTCTCGATCTTACTCGTTTTCTGCACCCATAAAAATTCACTTAGTAAATCCTTTTAGCCGTTCTTAAAATGGATGAACAATATCTAAACTAAACTCACCCTTTCCGGTGATGTGTGGCTAGTACATATTACATCTAATAACTTTTATATGTCTATAAATATAATAAATGATTTATTATTATAATGAATTTTAAAATCGGGTTGTGGTGCTGTGGCTAGTATCTCGGACTCCACTCTAACCCAACTTGATTCCCATTTTCTAATAGTGAGTTATTTACAAAATATTTCGTTAAATTTCTAACTATTTTTTATGATTTGAAAAAATATTGTTTCACTCAGAAGTCATTTTAAAAACACGGCCTAAGTAATAGAGCATTGATTTTAACACATCCCTCGGGGGTTTGTTTGACTAAAGATCAGTGTAATCCCACAGCTGGGGTAGTCTTAATATTATCAAACACTTATTATTCAACTTAGGGGTTGAAATAATACAGAAGGATTTCCTTCAGACAAAGGTCTCCCTCAGTGGACCGAGTGATTCTCGGTTCTGGCGTGGCTTTGAGGGGGCGCTTAGTAAATAAAACGCGTTATTAGATTTAGCAAGTACTGGTAGCATATGTAGGGGTTGATTTTAATATATTTACCACCCTTGTTTGTGTAAACAAAGCGTATGTATGACTTATAAATAATTTTAAAAAAACCTAAATTTTGTAAATGTGGTCAAGAATAGGCAAATATCACATACCACGAATATCAATAAAAATATATGAAATGAATTTAGAATAATTAATTGTATTTTTAAAATCAATATGGTTATTGTGGAGTAATGTTTTCGTATCTAACATTAAAAAAGTAATTATAAAAAAATATGTCCTTAGAAAAACGCGACATGTTTAGCATTAGTAGTTGTGACGTCAAGATGCGTGACGATGTTCTATAATAATTTGAACAGTTAGGAACAAACTTGAAAATTAACATGATTCTTGGCGTATTAGGGGCGTGGCCAATACAATGACCGTTTTTGCGGAATTCAAAATTACAAATTAAAAAATAATTTTTATAGTACGAATAAGTAGGAAAAAAAATTGATACTCGACAGTATTTCATAGTAGACAGTGGTGTAATGTTCAGCGCGTTTGCCTACCATGCAAGAGGTCTCGGATTCGATTCCCGACATGGTTGACATGAAATACTTATTTCAAAAGGTGTTTTTACACTAGAATATTTTATAGTCCCTGGACTGGTACCTGAAGCGTAAAACTGATCATCTTACCTTCATGTAACAGAAATGATCAAGATACACTGCCATGGTGTACCAATGCAGTGTCCTATGCACCATTAGGAGCGGAAAGGCAGTAATGATAATTTATTTTGAATATTTATGTATTATAGGATATGTATTAAATAAACATGTTAGATTGCTCTTAGAATTTTGACGCGGAACCTAACCTTATATCTTCCATAATATTTGTGTTCATTTTACGCCAAACGACGTTTACCCGTATACTCCATTCGGAAAAAAACTAGTGACGTCACGCAAAGTGGTTAGTTTTTTTTCATGCATTTTCAAGAAACTTCGCTGTATAATTTAATGCTCTAATTTACCAGCTTTTTACCCAGCGTAAGAGTACATTTTTTACGTTCAATAAACCATTTACTACCTTTCAAAACGTTAAGATACACATATACCTCGCTCATTGAATCCATTATATCTTACGGAGTGCGTGTCTGGGCCTGGGGTCTCACCTTCCAGTCTCATCTGGGTAAAATTTATGATATTCAGGTGAGACTGTTGAGGGGGATTGTACCGGGTAGCATAATCCGTGAGGCGAAACATATGGGCGAAGGTGTATATTTTTAAATTCTGTAATGTCCTGCCGGTAAAACAACTTTGCGACTACAAATTGATCGTAGATCACTTTGTTGATCCGGAATATAAAAAAAGAGTTTCCCACACTAACAACACTAGATTCAAAACTAAGGGCTCCCTGTTTGTTCCCCGAATAACAAATTACTTCGGAGAGCGAACGTTAAATTGCGTTGTTCCAAGATTGTTCAATGATCTCCCACAAACCATCATTAACATGAAAGATCTTCAAATGAAAAAAAAAAAAACTGAAGAAATATCTTCTATATACTTTATATCTAATTTGTAAAATATAAATCAAATAAATGTAACATAAACCTGTCATATAAAAAAAATGTGTCCCACCGAAAAGTCTTTAGACTTAGTGGGTAAAAAAATCTTAAATGTATTTTTTAATTATAAAATAAACGCGGCTCTGCAGCACCGAAACTAAAAGGGCTGAACTTTTTCATTTGTCTTTCATACTTTCTCTCCAAAAATGTTAACTTTTATTGAAGCACATATTACAAAATATAAAAGGTTTTGTGCACATATTAATAATACTTTATGGTCTAGAATAAGGACACTAAATAAGAATAATAGATTGGGGAGGTTAGAACATTTCAGTCGGGTGGGTTCGGTGGGTAACATCGGAACTAATCGGTGTCGCATCGCTTGACTTTTGAAGTGTGTTACGGGTTTGTTTTTAGATTAGCTACCTTTGTTCCCCGAGCTCTCATTCTACCTGATGTCATGCAGAGGACGCCAACTTGTATAATTTAAATTGTATGTTAGAAGCACTGTAGGTTGTTGAGGGTTGATTGGAGTTCCTACCCCAGTTGGAGATTGACAGAGAAGACACGAAGTTGTTGTTATTGCATATTTATTAGATAGCGAATAAATCATGAACTGAGTTATGTCGCACAGTTCCAGCATGTAATCCAAGTAGTAACTGTGCTTGGATTACATGCTGAAACTGCGCGAATAATTGAACTGGACTGACTGGGCGTTGACTGCGCCCTGTGGTATCTTTATAGGCCACGTTTCTTTGTTCTTCATACCTTTATGGTAGGGACGACGTTAATGTACTGCAGGACGGCGATATCGTCTTTATGTACAATACTGTTGGAGTTGCATAATATTTTGTAGGTATTGGATTCTATAAAAAATGCTGACTTGCTTCATCGATTATCGCTCTATTTCAGGTAAAATTATTTAGCACGTGTGTGTCATCGATCATGGACCTTACTTATATATAACTGCCCTTCGGATATCTTTCTTTATTTTTTTAACCATGATCACTGTAGCTGCAAGACGTGCTGGGTGCGTGTTCTGATGGGAAATTAAAATTTATTTTCAATTTTATCTACATAATAAAATGAAGTTTTCTGTGTGGAAAAAAAATGTTTACATTTTTTTTTTTAATATGTTCAATTACCGGTTACCGACGAAGATACTCGTAGTTTGAATTTTCATACAAATATACACACTTTCACAAATACATATCAATATTATTATTTCAAAATACACAGGAGCAACATTTTTAGTCCCATTTTTTTAATCGTTTTATTTATTTAATTACTAATTATATATATGTACGCGTATGCATGTGCATTTGTGTAAGCGTATATGTTCGTGTGTGTATGTATATGTATATATATATATATGCATGTTCACGTGTGTGAAACCCGTAATAAATCTTGTTATTTGTTGTTATTCTGTATGTATTGTTTATAACTATGACTGTGTTGGTTTCAAAAATAAATAAAATAAAAAATATAAAAGATAGCTGTTTAAACTAAGTTTTTTTAATAATCGCTCTAAATATTTATAATTCATCTCGTTGCAAACAATTGAAAAATGGTTGCCAACAGCTTTTTAGATACAGATCTACACATTTATTTTTATCTGTCATTTGTATCTCGTCTCAATGTCAGACATTTCTTTTTCCCGCTACAAAACCTAACCCAAGGAGATTAAACATTTTTTCGGAAACGAATCTCGTCCCGCGTAGCATTCCGAAATGGACCTTGTGAGCATGGAAAATAAGCTCGATTTTCCTACATCACAATCAAGCGGTATTTATGACAATGTGTGACATGAAGTTCGTGCATCATTACTCTTTTTTCAAAAAAACTTTTATGGCTGTTCTGTTTTGTGAAATATGATTTTGGTGGTCCTACATGATCAATGATTTTTGTTTTATGGCAATGTGAGGGTAGGGTCCATCTAATGGTAACTTTTTTATAGCCTAACCTAACCTAACCTGCGGCAATATTTAAGCATTTTATACAAACAATTATTATAATATCTTACCCCAAACCGCACTCGATGGTGCATAGGACACTGCATTGTGTATAACATCAACCGCGGCTGGTTCTAAACAGCACTATGTAACCAGTGGTATAATTGATTTTATTTTATTTTCATTACATTTCATTTTATTTACATTTTTTTAACTTACATTTGTTACATTTTTAATTACATAAAATATCACTTTATTTACAGGAACTAAAAATCTCAAATATGTATGGCCGGCCATTAGAATCGGGTTGTGGCCCCGTGGCTAGTGTCTCGGACTCACGGCTCAAAGGTCCGTGGTTCAAATCCCACTCTATCCCAACTTGATTCCCATTTTCTAATAGTGAGTTATTTATAACTCATTGAAAATGGCTCTCAAGAACGCAAATATTTCTTTTAAAAAAAAAATAGGGAATCAATTAATGGAGATGATGTTTCATAGAACGATAGTTTGAAATGATGTTCCAAAAAATGATCATTGTTGCGTCAACATTGTCGTACAAAACGCGTAGTAGAGTAGGTAGCCTCCGTGGTGTAGTGGCTAAGACGCTTGACTTACACATGGAAGGCTCCGGGTTAGATTCCCGGTGACAACACAAAAATTTAAAATGTGATTTTTCTCAATCCTGGATGTTTTGTCCTGTAATTGATCGTAGTAGTTGAACCTTCTAGCCTGATGTGGTGTAAAATAAAAGGAAAAAGAAAAAAAAAAGTCTGCCAGTTTACTGTGAATTCAAAGCTGTATACAGCACTGTTCGCTGCTTCACATTTACTAATTACAAGTTAAGTTCCAGAACTTAAGTTGAATGGAACACAAAACGGGTGCTTAGTGCTGCATCTAGTGTTTAATAATGTATGTATATTGATGTACGTAACGGTGTATTTTAATATTTGCAAGTATATACAGTAAATGTCTTGACGAAGAATTAATACATCTCGTAACCGGTAGACATAATATATTTGAAGTGGTAATATTAGGTGTCAACTAAAGTTGTGTCCTGTTTTTCTAAATTTAAAAATGAGCACCAAACGTAAAACAAAATGGTGAAGGTTATACGTCATACGAATGAAAATTTTCTGCTTTACAAGATATTGTGATTACGTTACACATATTATTTAACATATTTGATTACAAGCCTTCCAAGTAGAATATCAAGTAGATGAAAGTGAGCATTTTCGACACCTTCTGTTCGCGTTCAATCAAGGTAATAAAGCTGCGAAAAGTGCTCGAGATATTTGCGCAAAGTACGGTGAAGATGCAATTAATTATTAAATAATTTGTTGTACCCTCTTGTTATCGGACACAGCTTATGTTATAATTTTATTTATTTATTTGTATATTTATTATACCAAATAGGCGTTACCGTGTAGGTGAATTAATTCAATCAGTTGAATCTCACCCGCATCAATACAAGTTTCAGCTTTTTAACTTCACAAACATCAACGGATAAAAGAATTGAAGGAATATAGATGTTTAAATATAGGCAGAATGGTGAATATTACACAGTGTGTAAAGTGGCCACCTAAACCAGCCAATGACAGGTCATAAGCCCTGTAGATGCCTAGACTTCTATATTTTCTTTTCTAAAATGTTCTCCATCTCTGTTATAGTAAGTTAATAAAGATTACCTAAGCTTAATTTGAGGTTGAAGCCTCAAAAATAAAGAGTTAATTTTATTCATTACTGTTGATTTATTTTGAAACATTCAATTTGAGGTTGAAGACCTCAAAAATAAACAGTGAATTTAAATCGTTATTGTTGATTTATTTTAAAACGCTTAATTTGAGGTTGAAGACCTCAAAAATAAACAGTGAATTTAAATAATTATTGTTGATTTATTTTGTTGTTGTTAACTAGTTAGTTAGTTAGTTAGATTTATTTTGAAACACTCAATTTGAAGTTGAAGACCTCAAAAATAAACATTGAATTTAAATCGTTATTGTTGATTTATTTTGAAACACTCAATTTGAAGTTAAGGACCTCAAAAATAAACAGCGAATTTAAAACATTATTGTTGATTTACTTTGAAACACTCAATTTGAGGTTAAACCCTCAAAAATAAACAGTAAATTTAAATCATTATTGTTGATTTATTTTAAAACACTTAATTTGAGGTTGAAGACCTCAAAATTAAACAGTGAATTTAAATAATTATTGTTGATTTATTTTGTTGTTGTTAACTAGTTAGTTAGTTAGTTAGATTTATTTTGAAACACTCAATTTGAAGTTGAAGACCTCAAAAATAAACATTGAATTTAAATCGTTATTGTTGATTTATTTTGAAACACTCAATTTGAAGTTGAAGACCTAAAAAATAAACATTGAATTTAAATCGTTATTGTTAATTTACTTTGAAACACTCAATTTGAAGTTAAGGACCTCAAAAATAAACAGCGAATTTAAAACATTATTGTTGATTTACTTTGAAACACTCAATTTGAGGTTAAACCCTCAAAAATAAACAGTGAATTTAAATCATTATTGTTGATTTATTTTAAAACACTTAATTTGAGGTTGAAGACCTCAAAATTAAACAGTGAATTTAAATAATTATGGTTGATTTATTTTGAAACACTCGATGAAGTTGAACACCTAAAAAATAAACATTGAATTTAAATCGTTATTGTTAATTTACTTTGAAACACTCAATTTGAAGTTAAGGACCTCAAAAATAAACAGCGAATTTAAAACATTATTGTTGATTTACTTTGAAACACTCAATTTGAGGTTAAACCCTCAAAAATAAACAGTGAATTTAAATAATTATGGTTGATTTATTTTGAAACACTCGATTTGAAGTTGAACACCTAAAAAATAAACATTGAATTTAAATCGTTATTGTTAATTTACTTTGAAACACTCAATTTGAAGTTAAGGACCTCAAAAATAAACAGCGAATTTAAATCATTATTGTTGATTTACTTTTAAACACTCAATTTGAGGTTGAACCTTAAAAAATAGAGAGTTAATTTTATGCATTATTGTCAATTTATTTTGAAACATTCAATTTCAGGTTGAAGACCTCAAAAATAAACGGTGAATTCAAATCATCATTGTTGATTTATTTTGAAACACTCAATTTGAGGTTGAAGGCCTCAAAAATAAACATTTAATTTAAATCGTTATTGTTGATTTACTTTGAAACTCTCAATTTGAGGTTGACGATCTCAAAAATAAACAGTGAATTTAGCACTTTATTCAAGGTTTTCCCTTTTTTAGAACGATTTTAACCAGCAAACTGAATACAGTGAAGCCAAAAAGATAATGATTTTAAGTATTTATTTGATAATTAGGATTTCCGATATTTGAAATTGTTATATCAAAAAAATACCTGTATTAGAAAAATGGTCCGACAGTCTATGCTCCTTAAATAATGCTAGACTTTCCAAATGATCATAATATATTAATGCTAATGAGACGGCCCAATCTAAGATTGAATCTAAAATAGGTTAATATCTCGTGGCCATTTTGGGAAAGCGGCAAAAAATCGGCCTAATATTTAGAATTTAGATTTCGGGGGTCTTCTTGGGGAGATCTCGTAAAGATGTCGTTAAATGTTGTCGTTCGTTTGGGCGGTCCGGTTTGAGTCCCTGCTATGAGAATAAATAATAAAAAAACGAGAAAAAAAAATGCGCCACTTTCCTAGAATCAGATATCATTCGTCAAGCGCAGAAATTCATGGCGAGGCGTCCCCAATATTTTGCTATTATTATAATAATGTCAATTTTTATAATTATCGGTAGGTTTACTAATTTATTATTTATTTGTTTACTCTTTTAAAATATATATATTTTTTTTTAATTTTATTTATAAAACATACAGTCATACAAAATCAGTATTAAAAACAACAATTTTTTAACATAAAAAGACCAATTAAGTTTTCATAAATTAAAAAGATATAAACATTAAATGTGACAAAAAATAAAAAATAAATAAGAATTTTAAGTGAAAAAAGGATAATTGTTGACATTTGCGTTTTCCATGGAGGTAATAAATTAAAATAAATAAAAATACCGAATGTACACTCCGAGCCATCCACGCACACACATGAACGCACATATAAAACATACACAAACATATACATTACATGCGGCACATATACATAGCATAAACCACTCAAGATGTACATTCAGCAACTATCCCAAATAATCGACCCCATGAAGAAATTTTCTGTACAAATGCAACGTGCAGTTAAAAATGTCTACATCAATACTGAGTCCGTTATAATTTCTACAGGTACGTCTAATGAATGAATTCGAGGTATAATTGTTTTTACAAGTTGGTACATAAAAAAGGGAATTTAATCTAGTATAGCGAAGAGGACAACGGAAACCAATATTTTGTAAAAGATACGGCGAATCAACTATGTTATTGAGAATTTTGAAAAGAAAAATTAAATCATATCTAAGGCGCCTTTTTTGTAGTGATTCTATATTAAAATTGATCAAAGATGCGCCGTAATCATTTTCAATGTTACCAAAACGATATTCCAGGCTCCTTATAAATTTCTTTTGAATGTTTTCAATTTGATTAATATATACATTATATTGAGGGGACCATACTAATGAAGCGAATTCGAGTTGACTTCGCACATAAGTATAGTAAAGAAGTTTTAATGTATTTGGTGATGAGAATGGCTTGGAGATTCGTAAGATAAACCCTAGAAGTATAATATGCAACTATGATCTGGTCTGCCTTCCATGCAGGCCGGATAAATCATATCGAATCTGCGCAACATCGTTTGCTGAGAAAAGTAGCATGGCCAATCATACAAGATCGAGAGGGGAGACTACACTTACGGAGAAATGGAGGTTATGTTTAAAATCTCAAGTCTACAAAAACGTAGAAATAACGTTGACTCCATATTTATGTTTAATTTGCCAAATGGCTTTATTGATGTACCATCGTTACTGGAACATGTGGCATTCAATGTTCCGATCCGCCGGTTGCGAAATAATAATGTGCTGTTCCTCTCACAAATGTCCAACTTGCATGCACCAATGTCCAACTTTTGATACCAACACAGGGGGAAAACATTTTTGAGAAGGAAGTCCAGGCACTTACATTGCTTTCATTGGCTGGTTCAAGTGGCCACTTTACACGCTGTCTGTGTAACATTTACAATTCTGTCTATCTTTAATAACCCACATTTCCTCTACTCTTCCATGTGTTGACTTTTATAAATTAAAATAACTAACATATTACAACAGAGATGAAGAACATTTAAGATAAGGTAATATCGAAGTCCAGGCATCTACAGGGCTTATGACCTGTCAATGGCTGGTTTAAGTGACCACTTTACAAACTGTGTAACATTCACCATTCTGTCTATATCTGAACATCTATATTCCTTCGATTCTTTCATCTGTTGATGTTTGTGAAGTAAAAGAGCTGAAACCTTTATTTATGCAGGTGAGATTCAACTAATTGAATTATTTCACCTACATACTAGGCAACGCCTGAAAATATTATTTTTTCAATTTCTATACTTCTTCATGGACCAGGTAATTTATCAAATTTATCTACACACTGTGTAAAGTGGCCACTTAAACCAGCCATTGACGGGTCATAAGCCCTGTAGATGCCTGGACTTCTATATTACCTTCTCTTAAATGTTCTTCATCTCTGTTGTAATATGTTAATATAAACAGCTCCCCAGGGAGTTGAATCCAGTCCTTGTCTACAAAAATTTGGACAAACTCAAAATATTGTTAATTAAAATAACCTTAACCTTTATCATGTGGGTGAGATTGATCCATGAAAACATTTTTTAATTTTTTTTTATTTATTTTCTTTATTAATTTTTCACGCCCATAAGCATAAAACATGAGTATATAAACAACATAAAACTTCAACAACAACAACAAACCATCACGCCGTTTCCCCGTAGGGGTAGGCAGAGAGGATAGAACGCCATAACACTCTATCTTGGCATACAGACCTCGCTTCCTCTACATTCATTCATATTCTTATGCGCGCACGCCGATTATTCCTACTTTTGACATGTCCATCTTCAAGTATTTGATGGACTTGATCGTGCCATGTCTTTCTCGGTCTTCCTCGTTTTCTGCATCCATCAACATTTGCATCGTAGATCCTTTTAGTCGTTCTTTCGCTGTCCATTCGCTCTACATGTCCAAACCAACGCAGCACCCCTTTCTTAATTCTGTCAAAAATGCATGTCTCAGCCTTACACACTTCACGGATCTCGACATTTGTGCACCTATCATACATCGTTTTACCACACATTCGCCTGAGGGATCGCATTTCGACAGCATTCAACCTACTTTCATCATTATTTTTCCAATTCCATACTTCGCTCCCATACATTAGAGTTGGAACTAGAACTCCGTTGTGAACTGCTAGTTTAGCCTCTTTAAAATACAATTTACATAAAACTTTAAAATACAATTTAAAGCAATAAAAGATAGAACAGTGTTTAAAATTAAAGTTAGTAAAAAAAAGATGGGTATATAAACAACATAAAATAAAAAAAATACAACATAAAGAAATAAAAGATAAGAACAGTGTTAAGAAGTATATTTGATATAAAAATAAAAAGATGAGTGTATAAACAACATAATTTTTTTAAAAATGCGATTAAAGAAATAAAATATATCTATTTTATACTTCTATAAAATATTTTATACTTCTTATGCCAGTAAGTTTTATCAACAATGTTTTGAGTATGTTCAAATGTTTGTAGACACAGGGCTGGTTGACCCCGACATTTTACTAATTTACAACGCATCCTAGTGCCTTATGCACCATTGGGTTTGGATGAGGTAATGAATCAAAACGGCAAAATTTTCGGCCTCGTGGTGCAGTAGTCAGCGTGTTTGCCTACCATGCAAGAGGTCTCGGGTTCGATTCCCGACAGGGTTGCCATGAAATATTTATTTAAAAAGGTGTAAAAACCATAATATTTCATAGTACCTGGATTGGTACTTGAAGCGTAAGATTGATTATCTTACGTTCATGTAAAAAAAAAATAATATCAAAGATAAAAAAAATATCAAGATACACTGCGATTGGTGTACTAATGGAATGCCCTATGCGTTATAAGGTGCGAAAAGGGAATGATGATGATGATGATGATTTATAAATAAAAACCAAGTAATTTTCAATTCATTATGGAGTTTAAGGAATTCGTTTACAATGAACGTCTAGACTTCTCATCAGCGTCCTTTGCATAATAGTCTGGCGAAATGGCTCGAGGTTCTTGTCACACAATCACGGAAAGGTATCAATCTGTAGATGACATTCTTCTTTGTGCGAAACCGTCCTCAGGTGTCTGTCTTATCATTTATATAACAGGTAGAATATCATTTTTACGGTAGGTACCTACCGCCGGAGATCTAATCAAAGTTTACACAGTGAAAAAATGTGCATTATTTTTCCCCTGGCAACATTCATGTGTCACATTTGAATTCTAAAATGGAATCCGGGTTCTTTTTGACAATCGCCGAAAATTATTTTTGTCATTTTTAATCAATTGTCTGCATTTTTTTACAAATTGCATAAGACAATTTACATATTTAAATATTACATTATTACAAATGAGTTTTTTTTAATTTTTTTAAATTTTATATATTTTTTAAGCTAAACTGGCAGTGCACTGAGTGCACAACGGAGTTTTAGTCCCAACACTTATGTATGGAAGTGAAACGTGGAACTGGCAGAGGAAGGATAAGAGCCGAGTGAACGCGGTTGAAATGCGATCTCTTAGACTCTTTTAGTGTGGGAAATCAATGTATGACAGGGTTACGAATTATGAAATCAGGCGAGAGTATAAATCTGAGTCAAGTATAATTGATAAGATTAAGAAAGGGTCTCTGAGATGGTTTGGTCACGTAGAACGAATGGACGACGAAAGAATGGTAAAACAAGTATATATGGCGAAAATGAACGGCAACGTGAGACGAGGACGACCAAGGAAGACGTAATATGACCAGACAAACCAAAATCTTTAGTCTGGTCATGTCAAAAGCAGCCTTTCCCTGCGGGGAAATGGCGTGATGGTAGTAGTAGTAGTATTCAATATAAAATTATAACTTGCTTCATTGGTCGTTGCTCTATATTTTAGGTGAAATCATTGCACGCGTGTGTGCCCTCGATCAATAGACTATGACCCCCACAGACGTCTGTCAGCTAGTTCACCCGTAGCTCAATCACAAATAACTATCGACGCGCTAATAAGCGACGTGATAACGTTGTTTATCGTATTTGCGATCACAGTGCAACATCTGTGAACACCTAACATTAAAACGCAAAATATTTACGTTTCGCGACGTATAATCCTGCTGCGCAATCACATATTTGAACTTCGCCGGTGTAAATATATAAAATATTCCAAAACTGCTATTTTTATTTATTATTATCTATCATGCTATTCATTGCATATAGCCGGCGGCGGCGGTTGGCAGGTCAAGTCTCAAGAAAAGCAGTCGCTATACTAATTGTAATCCAATTTTTTTTTGTATTAGATACTCTTTACTATTTTGCAAATGTTATCATTTATTTGGTTTACATATAATTCATAATACACATAAATATTAAAACAATTAAAAAAAAATAGATACTACTTATTTAACAACAATTACATGTAAACACTAACTGAATACATATTTATATAAAAATAGCAAAATAAATTATAGATAAAATTGAAAAACAAAAATTGCGAAAATTGTACAAATTAATAATAAAATAAACATTAATAAAATACATATTTAAATGAGAATTTTTTTTATCAAAATTAAATTATTTAAAAATCATTCATTAATATAAAACTAATAAAAACATTTCATAAAATACTAATAAAAACAATAAACAAAATATGCATCGAAACAAAACCAGCAATGTAATCCATCAAAATTAAACGTACAAAATTAATATATCAATATACAAACGCATTTTGTATACACTTCTTAAAACTAAATAATCCAGCGTCAAAAATGTCGATCTCTACGTTTTCAATGCAATATATTGTATTATTTTTTATAGTAAACGCCAATTTTTCGTCAGTGAACTTTATTTATTTACGAGGAAAACCAAAAACAAACCGACACGAGCGTTGACTTATGACTGCGATAACTTAAGCATATTCATTACTGTTTATTGTGATCGCTCAAATGCTTAGCATGTTTTTAAGCACGTCGATAATTATTTGTGATTGAGCTACTGGAATGCTTAAGCTAGTGTTTTCTAAGACAGAGTTTTTTATTGATTTATTTATTTGACATAAACGGCATAAATTTCCTTTAACATATATTGAACATAAATATGAAAAAAAATACAAATATAAAAACACAACAAAAAATTATAAAATTGCATAACTGTAACAATAGTAACAAGTAGGTTAATACACATAAGCAACCAAAAATATTAACGAAATAAATACATAAATATGAAAAAACAAAAAAAGGAAAAACATTTTTAAATATAAAGAAAAGTTTAAGAATAATATTGCGAGAGAAAAAAAGAAATCAGACTCATTTTATAACTATCAAGTCCAGAACCAAATATATCAGCCTTGTCCTCATACTGATTGCCATATCTATGGAGTCTAGGGATAGGCGAGTCATGTGATAGTTGGTCCTAGAACTTGCAGAACAAAAAGGAGATCTGTGGCGGTGGCTGTGAGTTACGACGGCTGTCCACCGCATCACCGTCCACCACGGCCGTTAAGATACGGACGCCGCTGTCCTAGGAAACCCTAGCTTTAGATATTAGAACAGCGTTATTTAGATAAGCGGGATGTTTACATCCGCAAATTATTAATACAAACTTATTTCAAAATATCATAACATTATTATTAGCGTTGCCTACCTGGTCGGTCTACAGATGACAGGCGCACCCCCACCCCGTTTTCAACAAAAGCTATCCCCTCACCTGTCAAGTGCAGCGACTGTTTGTATATTATTATTGTCTTGATCAATTGTCCCCGTAAATTACCGAGGCAAGATGGAGGGGACGGGGGTTGTAACATGACAGGGTATTTGTGGACGTCGAGGATGTCTTATTTTTAATTTTGTTACTTTTGTACGCAAAAACATGAAGTTTGCATCCGTTGTGTGGAACCCACAATGCATAACAAACATAGAAAGGATTGAAAATATTCAAAAAAAAAATTTTAAATACCTAGATTATAAAAACAATAAAACGCTTTGCACTTACAGCCAATCTGCCAAACAAAATGGATTTTTTACCCTTGAAAATAGACGCACTATACCTGGATTATGCTATTTTTATGAATTATTAAATAATAAAGAAGACTCTTTTTTTTGGGGATATCAACAGTAATACATGTAACAAAAATATAACAAATAAAATATACAGAGAATAAAACCAATGACAGATATCCACAGAAATACATTAAATACATGTACAATACATACTAGTGTGTTTGTGTGAGTGTAAGTGAGTGAGAGGGTTGGTGAGTGGGTGTTATATTGGAATGAGCATGGACATATGTATGTGTAAATATTGCACAAGTGTCAAGTTTCGAAAATATAAATATACATAAAATATTAAGAATTAGAGATAAAATAAAATAAAATAAAATTTTATCATTGAAACTAAGTATAAGACAAAAAAGTATGTTTTAAGACGCGCATTTTAAATGTTATTTTTTTACAATCAAATGGATCAATAAGGGGAAAGTTCAAATCATATTCACATGCAAAACGTATAAGTGGAGAGTTCAGGGCATAGTTCATCCGAACTGCTGGCACATGAAATATAGAGCCCGACGTCCGACGGTTTTAACTTACTCTCCAAAATTAATCTTAATGTCCCTATTTGCGTGACAAGAAATAAGTTTACATTCATTTAACTTTTTGTACATAATGTTATTTGTACCAAATAAATAAATTGAAATAAATTCGGCGAACGTGCATTTGCGGTCGCAGGCCCTACGGCATGGAATGCTCTCCCAGCAGAAATCCGAAACTGTGAGAGTGAAGTGATGTTTCGGAAGAAACTAAAAACCCACTTTTTCTCTAAATCATTTGAATAAATTCTTAGCATGCGGTGACAAAGTACATTATTTTTCTTAAATTAAAAAGTTAAAATTAAATTTATATCATTTTACAATCACTTTGTAAAGCGCCCTTGAGGTATTATATTACGAAAATGGCGCTACATAAGTTATCCATAATTATTATAATATTATTATTATCAGATAAGGTAGGTCATATACTAACTTTAATATATTTTATTTTGTAGTCTGTTTATGTCATTTTGATATCCTGTTCTTCATAGTAGTCGCGTATAACATATTTTAATTTTTTTCATAGGCTTCATACATTATATTTTTTTCCGTTCTTGGGACAAAATTTTTGATTTTAAAAAAAAGACTCGATAATGTCGTCACTTTGCTAATTAAATTGTTGCTATGAATTGTCCATGTCAATTGTCTGTCTATTGTTAGTCCAAAGTATGTTCAGCGTTTAAAATACATATTTAAGAACCAAAATTTATTTACAAGTAATTCAAATAGATCAAGTCAAAGAAGGAATCGTGTGTTAGAAATACCACATTGTAAAACGAGGCTCGCACTGAGACATGCATATTTTATAGGCCCAATTTTTTTTTATTTTTTTTTACTGATAATATTTCATTGATTCCAGACTTTCAAAATTTTCCTTCTTTTAAAAAACATGCACTATCCTGGATTCAATTTTAAGATATGAACTCTTTTTTTCTATGATTTATTTTGTTGCCCTTTAATAATAAGAAAAATATTTTTGTGTTTATAAAAAAAAATATTTTGTATTTCCTTTTTTAATTACTATAAAAAAAAAATACCACACTATCTTTTAAAGAATATTTTATTTTTTCTTTCTTATGTTATACAAACATATTATAATTGTCCATTATTTATTACAGGAGCAAAAATTCATTAACATTTTCTTGGATACCCACGAACGGGCCATGCCTTTGTGTGTTTTTTGTTTTTTTTTTATTGTTTACTACTTTTCTATTAATATGTATTTCATTGATATGTAATTATACTTTATTTTTTGAATACTCTGTTTTATTATTATTTTTATTGTAAAAAACAAAAAAACAACAAAAAAAAATCAGTTGGTCGTTCATTATTTATGTAAGCATCTACTTTATGACATTTTTTTCAAGATTCAAAATGGATAATATTACATTTTTTTTCATTGAGTGTAAGTAAGTTTGTGTTTGTCCATTTAGTCAAGATAGTCATATTTTTAATTGGTAACACTTCAAGTGCCGACCCCTGTATTCTCACATGTAAAACAATAAAAAACAATTGTTACGTGTCCTCAGCGTGAGTGTGAGGACACATTATTTTTATTATTAATTATTGTTTATAATGTGTTAAAAAAAATATAAAAAATTACAACACCACGCGAGCAAAGCCGCGGATAAAAGCTAGTATTTTATAAATTTCAGATGTAATATACTGCTACTTCCGGAAACATACTGTACTTCTATAACCTGTTGTAGACGGATGTTCCCTTATGTGTATTGACTGAACTCAGTCCAAGTAATAGAATTCTTATATCCAATTGCATTGTTTTATGCATGCTTCATTTTGTTTGCCTTGTTTGCATATGTAGAACCATCATTCCCAGTTGCTATCCCCAGAATGAACGAAAGCTCCTACATATCCTACATAAGACATATTAGCGTATTAAAACTCTTTGTATCCCGGAGCCGTGTAAACACGTGATTATATAACCATGCGTTGTGTCCCGGTCCCGTGTTTTCACGTGGTTTACCACCTGTCTAAAAAAGTGCATTTTACTAACGTCTGGTGACTTTTATTAGCGAATTATTTGGCACTGCTGGTAAACTACTCGAAAACACGGGACCAGGACACAACGCGTGATTATTTTAATCATGTGTTTACACGGCTCCGGGATACAAAGCACAAAAAATGGAGTGAGACCCTGTATATGTGCAAACATTGAAATGTGGCTCTCCAAAAAGGCCAAAAGTTGGCAAAACCATCATAAAAAAATGACTCATTAGATTGTTTCAAATAAATGCGAGAAGTTTCAATTGATTTAACCCAGTATTTTCATAATTATGAGACTTTTAAGAAACCCTTCACAAAGCATGAAATTTCACAAAAATATGCCGGGCACAGGGTAAATTCTGTGCATTCGGCCGGTACCAAAGTGTTAAAAAAAATATTTAGAAAAAATAAAATTTAAAAAAATATATATTTAAATGAACAAATGGTAGCCTGCTTCTGCAGGGGAGAAGCGAGGGGAGCGCGGTGACGCGGTTGTCGGCGTATCAGACTCCTTCTTTCCGTTTCTCCCCAGCAGAAGTAAGCAACCCATTGCTTTTTTCAAAATATATATATTTTTTTTTTTTTTCGTTCAAAACATTTATTTGAATGTGCCAATTTGCCTTTTTGCTCATACTGATCATCCTGGTTTTGGAAGTGACAGTGTTTAATGAACATCCTGTATATTACAAAAAAAAATAATAACGTATCCCAAACTCTATGTTTTATTAAATTTAAAAAAAATTTGCTACCTTTATTGTTTATCAATAAGTGTGTATACTTTTTTTCTCCAATTCAATTCGTAATGTGCATTTTAATTCATCACCCCTTTCCGCACCTAATGGTGCATAGGGCTCGCATTGAAAACCAATCGCAGCGTATCTTGATAATTTTTGTTGCATGAAGGTAGGATGATCAGTCTCACGTTTCAAGTACCAGTAAAGGGATTATGAAAAATTCTAACGTGAAAACACTCTTTTAAATAAATATTCACATCAATCATGTCGGGAATCGAAATCGAGACCTCTTGCATGGTAGGTAAACACGCTGACCATTTCACCACGATGCCGATTTTAATTTCACTGTATTGATTATTTTTATAATGAATACAAAATATTAAAAAAAAAAACATGCTTGTTTAAAAATAAATATATGACTTTTTAAAAAGTGATTGTTTTTTACTCTCAATCAAAATAGATTTTATAAGACATTCAATATTATACGATATCAAGATTTTTTAAATATATATTCTGTACATTAAATATGTTTTTGTGTAAGTTTTGCGAAAGCGTCAGTACTTACAAGATAATCGACCTATACATGATTTGATTGAATAAAAAAATAACATTGGAAACCAGTGATTTTAATCCATAGCTTAATACATATTATTATATTTTAGTATTAAGAATCGCAGAAAAATTCGGACGAACGCAGAAGCATCCTGGGTATATTTTATTACCATATCATTAGCAATTAACAAAGCAATAGTTGTCTATGTCACGCTCATAAGCGCGTCTGAGCGCGAGTGAGACATAGATTATTTTCATAATGCGTATGCTGTGCGATGTCATACCATGAGCTTATACACAGATACTACACAATGCGTTTGTGTAAGTATTGTGAACGCGCCAGCTTTAAAAAATCTACGCGGCGCTATAACACGGTGTTACATAAAGCAATGGACGGAATATTCTAATGTTTAAGCATTTGTTAATATTACTCTAAAATCCCACTGTAAAACCAAGACAAAAAGTAAATAAAAGACTCAGACAACCTTTACAAAAAATGTTTAAAATATTTTCATCAACAATAGAATATGAATTTAACAAAGAAAAATATTTTGTCAAATGAATATAATCCGCAAGGGTTTATAAATAAATAAAAAAAATCTCACGAACATGGTTACGCCACATAACAGACAAACGTATTAACAAACAAGGACCTAACTATGTTGACTAAATGGACAAACACAAACTTGCTTACACTTAATGAAACAAAATGCAATATTATCCAATTTGAATCTTGAAGAAAATGTCATAAAGTAGATGCTTACATAAAAAATGAACGACTTACTGAAATTGAACATGTTAAATACTTAGGACTAACAATAGACAGACAATTGACATGGACAATTCATATCAACAATTTAATAATCAAAGTGGCGACATTATCGAGTCTTTTTTTAAAAATGAATAACTTTATTCCAAAAACAGAAAAAATTCTAATGTATGAAGCCTATGTTAAAACTAAAATATGTTAAACGCAACTATTATGGGGAGCAGGATATCAAAATGACATAAACAGGCTACAAAGACAACAAAATAAAATATTAAAGTTAGTATATGACCTTCCCTATCTAACTGCAACTAGAGACCTTTTTAAACAAACTAAGCAATTAAATATAACTGAACTCTTTCAACTAGAATCATTAAAATGTATCCATAAATTAGCCACTAATTTAATTGTCGACAAAGAACTAAAACTTGTAAAAAATTGTAGTCAACATGGACATAATACGAGAATATCAGACAAATACCATATGCAAATTTCTAAAACAAGACAAGGACAATCAAGACATATGAACCAGGGACTGAAATTATACAATAAACTACCAGACAAAACTAAACAAAAGACTCAGACGAACTTTTCAAAAGATGTAAAAAATATTATTTTTAATAACAGAGTATGAATGAAAAATGTTTATATTATTTTTTGTAAAATGAATGTAATAATCCGTAAGGGTTTATAAATAAATTTTCAAATAATAAACAAAAACCTCTATGTGTACACACCTATATACATAGCACAATTACTAGGATGAGGCGTTCAAATTAATTTTCTACCTACGGGGCTCAGGTTAAGATGTTGCATTTGCCTACCGTGGGTACCAATATTGTCCCGGCGACAGAATAACAACTGAACTGATCGTCTGTACATGTGATTTTTATATTCTCACCGCGATCGCAAAGAACATATTTTGCGACCAATAACTATTAAATCCACTGTTGTGTAATCATCAAGTGCCCCTCCTTCCTGACCACAAGATCGGATCTGATCCTGACTGCCGCGACAGAAGTTCTAGACCTTAAAGGTGCCAGAACCCAGCATAAGAAAGGTGAATGCAGTCATTGTATCACTCCCTCTCACTATCACTCCCTCTCACTTCTGTTCAATGTACTTCATAGTCCTAACGCTCCTATATACCTGTGTGAAAAATTTCAACGCTTATCAGTTCATGGTTACCCATACACAATTCCTCTTTCTTCTCTAACTCATATAGTGTCCATGCGGCTCGACTGTGGAATCATCTCCCATCCACCATCAAAGATGTTACTACATTATCACTGTTTAAATCACGTCTGAAGAAACATCTCCTTTCTCTTCCTTAATCTCTCCTCCTTTCCTTTTTCCTCTTTCCGCTTTTTTCCTTTTTCCCATTGAGTAATAGTTTTGATTTAAGGTAATTTATAAACAAATACGTCTATTTCTATTTTTATATATTTTAACTTTTAAATCTTTTTTTTTTTTATTGAATATGTTCTGTAACTTGAATTATAAAAATAAAACTTTTATTTTATTGGTTGGTTGGAAGAAATTGCCATTTGGCAATAAGCCCGCCAATGTACAAATAACATTATGTACAAAAAGTTAAATAAATAAAAAAAAAAAATAAACTTGAAATTGTAAACCAATCTTGTATGAACAATAATATGACCAAGGACTTTTTCTATATTTGAATATGTGTACTATGTAAGTACCTACTTAGTATACTAAATTAATTTTAAAAAAAGAAATGAAAAAAATAAAAAATAAAAAAAACTTCATGCGCCGATCGCTCGGACACAGAATAACAATTTAAATATTTTTTCCAGTTATTTACAATAAATTCACCACTATTTTTATATTAATGTCCCGACTTGCTGGAAATAAAATTCGCGCGACATTATTTACATATGTTCCTTACAAAATGACGCCTTGTTGTGACGTAGCACGTCTGTGTTTGTGTTATGATGCGCATGCGCCGACTAAAAGAGAAGGATGTAGTCGCTGGTCGCGCCACTCTGTTAGAGAAGTTTTGAAAGGGAAACCGGCTTTTACTCATTTTCGGAGGAAATTTCGAAGCGGGCATACAGGTGACCGATCCGGGAAGAAAAATGTCTATCCTGTCAATATATGTGGTGTAATGGCCAAAACGCTTGACGCGCACTCGGGAAGAACGCGTAAATTAAATTGGATAGGTGTTCTGTACTGTTATTCACTACTGTGGTTGGCCATCTCAGTCTTTTGTGGTGCAAAAAATAACAACAAAATAAACGAGTATTTAAAAAATATTTATATAAATTTATTTATCAAAAGAATACAAAAATTAACATATAAATTAACAAGTCCTACTGAACTGCATAAAATGTATTATTATCTATCTTTTTTGGGTGATACCGTGTATGTTGGATTTGATCCGACGTTTCGGCTACCATTGCAGGAGCCATCTTCAGGGAAAACTGTGTGTTTTATAGAGAAATGTTTGTGTTTATGTACTAGTAATTTGTACTGTGTCGCAGCCGGCAGTAGGCACATTTCTATTCGTTTTTGTCATATATAGTGCTGGGAACCATGTTGAATTTAATTTAAGCCCGTCGTCTTTGTTTATATTATTTGGATGTCTGTGTATTTCAATTGCTTCTTTTCTACCTCTTTTTTACTCTCTCTACAATCTAATAAAAAGGAATACTTTTTTTTTTTGTATTTTTATTTCCTTTTTTAATTACTATAAAATAAAAAAAGTACCTTTTTATCTTCAGAATATTTTCTTTTCTCTTTCCTATAATATTCAAAAATATTATACTTGCTTATTTATTATAGGAGCAAAAATTCATAAACATTTCTTGTATACCCACGAACAGGACATGCCTTTGTGAGATTTTTTGTTTACTATTTTTACTGTTATTATTATTATTATGGATAACTTATATTATGCATTCCATTGCTATGTAATTTTTCTTTATTTTTTGAATACTCTGATTAACCTCTTATGTATATTGTCAAAAATAAATAAAATACAATAATAAATAAAAAATCAAAAAAATGCTTAAGAATAAAAAAAAATTTAGGCCCTCACTGAGAAACCGTTGCGTTCTGAAACCGCTCTGCATATTTAAAAAAAAGTGATTATAGGTAAAAAGTAAATTACATAGCGTGAAAAATCATCATTATTCCCTTTCTGCGCCTAATGGCGCATAGGGCATTGCATTAGTACACCAATTGCAGCGTATCTTGATCATTTTTGTTAAATGAAGGTAAGGAATAATAACCCATTTATGTATAATAAATTAAATGTTTTACCAGTTAAGGGTATTTTATGGAGCAAAATTATTATCCAACAGATGTTCAGCTCGATATATGAAAATAAATTAGAGCACAGCTATCTAAGATTTACACAGCTATTTTTATGTTGATGGCCTAGTAGTACCAAAATTTAAAAATAAATATGGACAACGTACGTTGGATTATATTGTTCCAAAAGTATTTAATTTGTTGCTACTTGACATGAAAACATGTCATAGTAAAAATAAAATTAAGTTTCTATTACGTAAGTGGTTAGTAGATAAAGCTTTCCTATATTGATTTATTATTTATGTAATACATTTTTTAATTTTTTAAATATTTTTTATTTATTATTATTTTTTTATATATTTTTTTATATTCTGTTTATCCCTCATTGAATACATTTTTGTTATTTTCTTGGGTTAACCTTTTCTGTTCTTTTATTACTTTCTTACTTTCTTATTTTATTTACATTTTTTAGATCTTAATTTTAATATGTACTTTTAATTTTCTTATTATTTTTTTTTCTCTGTAGATATATATTGAAATTCTCGATTTACTTTACTTTGTTTAATTCATTTTTTATCTTGTTTTGATTACATTTATGAGCACACACTATTTATATATGTGTCTATTTTTTCTTCTTCTTATATTTAAAATATATTTAAGTAAATTACCATTCTTTAATTTTAATTGTATTATTTTACTCTATTTTCTTACTTAAAAAAAATAAAATCTTTAAACTATTTTTATGTTTATTATTTTATACGTGTACAGTATTGTCTGTACTCTTCTTATTTGATTATTAATTACAACTAATGTCTGAGCACCCGATGACAAACTATTATTGAATAGTTTATCGGGAAAAAATATATCTTAATACTTTGTTTTCTTTATAATGTATTAATATTGTAATAATATGTATATTTTATTGAATAAAGACTCTATAAAAAAAAAAATGATTAGTCCTTTACTTTACATACTGTGTATTATTCACCGTTTTGCCTATGTGTCTCTCTGTTGTAACAAATTTAAATTTGAATGACTCCTTAGGGAGGAAATCCAGCCAGTCTGCAAGCATTTGGACATACTCAAAACATTGTTGAAATAAATAAACGGCCTGAAAGTGTTCATTTAAATATACGCCATCTGTCTTAGTAGATTTTCCTCGATATAAATTACAGCCGTATCGATTTCCCTGGCGGTATGTCCCACGCTACGGGCCAGCACTGACTCGATACGAGTACGGCGTTTGTACGGTACGGGGATGGTAGTATTTCGTCACGTTGCGTTGGATCGATTGACACGCCCCCCGCTGTGTCGTCATGGTGACGCAGCGCCCCCACCCCCTGCCCTGCTACGCCGCCAACCCCGACGGGGGGGGGGAAATGAAAGAGAAATGCACTGGCAGTAAATCGAGGGTGACCGAAATCTACGCGTACATATCTTTATATATATAATTCCTCTGTACGTGTGATGTCACTGAACTCCTCCTAAATGGCTTAACCGATTTACGTGCGGTTTTCAGATAAATATAGATCTTTGCGCTGAGCGTGTTCGTAGATATTAAAATCTTCAATCTAATGTGTAAAAAAGAAGTAAAGAGCATAAATGTTTTATTCATCTATCTATTCGAGGAGAATGCGTTTACAAAAAAAATGGAAAGATGTTGTTTTTTTTGTGTGTAAAAAAGTTGGTTTTTGAATATTTACAAACATCATTTGTTTTTTGTGGATTTCAATCAGATTCTTTCCTTGTATTCTTTATAATTTCTACCCATTTATTTATTTTTACTGGATTTTTGGTAATACTAAAATAATATTAAATTAAATAAATTTTAAAAAGTCGTATTCTTACATAAGTACACCCCTCTGTTGGTGAGAAGAACCGGAGTTTGACGTTTGCAAAAAGAATGCCATATTTGAAAAAAATATTTATTTTATGTTTTGGAATTCAACCATGAACAAGTAACTACTTAAATCTAATATTTGAATCTTAACAATATTTGGTTTTGGAACTTAATCACAAGCAAGTACCTAGGTACCTACTTATCAATAAAAAGTCTTTTTCCAAGGCAAGCCAGCGTTCGGGCAGGACAACGTCTGTCGGGTCAGCTAGTTTTTAACATAATATTCCGTATCTCTAAAAACGTTTACGTGACGCGTGCATTGAGAAAACGTGTGAAAGTAAATTCTGCCACATACACGAAATCATTTTAAAGACCGTCGGTATTCTTATCGGTTTCACTCATACAAAAAAGCAACGTTTTTTTGACAACAAACGAGTTACTCTTTTATTTTATTTTATTAACATAAACGGCAAATCTGCCTTTTACAAACATTTATAATATTAACATATTTGGCTTAATATTTTTTTTTAAAACATAAATTTCCTTATACCCAAGATTTATAAAAAAAAAATTAAACCTAACAATTATACAAGATTTATATTTAAAAAAAAACCCTTAAAATTATACAGATTCAGTAAAAAGTTTAAATGATAAAACATTCTACAGTAATACAACAAGAAAATCATAAGTACTGTTTCATACAGCTGGGCAAAGTGAACAAAAAAGTGTGTATATTATGAAATGCATGAATAAATAAATATAATTACCATTAACCATCTTTGAAAAAGTTCAAAAGGTTTGTTTTATAGGAACAATACCCTACACTAAATGTATCAGATACGTGGGAATAACTATTGCCAAGTTCATGAAGTCTATTTAATACGGCATTACAAGTATTCACTGTCCGTGAATTGTTGCTACAAAACGGTGGCACCGTTCTAGTCATTCTTCCAGGCACCCTGAAGTTGATGAGAGATAATAGTTCAGGGCAATCCCATATTGATTTTACAATTTTGAATGTTATTTAATTAATTTATTTATTTATTCATATTTTTTCTGTTACAAACTATAATTAATAATAAAAATAATGTGATCTCACTGAGGTTGTTACCCGTGCCGAGGACACTTAACAATATACTTTTTAAAATAATATTTTTACATTTGAGAATAAACAAAGTAGACTAGTTTATAAACAGAGATAATTAACAAAATATTCAGACAGTTTTAAACACTACGTATTTATATTTAATTTATGTACATCTATATTATTTATATTACAAAACGCACAATAAAATAACAAAAGCCTAACATAAGCTACACACTTGTGAAGCGGTTGATTCAATATTGGTATGGGCAAATGATACAATCCATTTTACTTCTACCTAGTTCCACTATCCATTTTTTTATAGCCTTTTTGAACATTTTCTCGTTACTAATTGTTTTAATATTGAATTTAAATGTACTACTTTTCGCTGCTCTTTTCACTGTGATTTTGGCAAATTATATGGAGGGCGTTTTTTGGATATTGTCATTATTCATTTATTTATTTGGGAAAATAAATATAGCGCCGTTTTCGTGAGAATCACCTCATGGGCGCTGTACAGTAAGCATCCTAACACGCCTTTCAGCTACAGAGGCATAGGCGGTTGGGATTATAGTTTCCCATTTCCGTTAAGATTAAATTTGCTGTAATCTAGCTCCAACATGTCATAATTTATTGTAATATATCATAATTGGAGATGAGGAACCAGAATCCCAACCGTCCATGCGCTCTGAAGCTGCAAGACGTG
This sequence comes from Micrasema longulum, assembly GCF_059751315.1. NCBI lineage: Eukaryota > Metazoa > Arthropoda > Insecta > Trichoptera > Brachycentridae > Micrasema > Micrasema longulum. Next base: position 72,598 of record NW_028278531.1, on the reverse strand, counting down.
CTGAGATATTTATTTATTGTACAGCGCTCTTGAGGTGACTTTCCCAAAACTGGCGCCATATAAATTATACAAATAAATAGTGTATTTGGATTATATATACTTCCAGAAATTAGCTTATAGAAATGTTTTCCAAGAAAAGTTTTGAAAAATCCCAGATATTGTTGCCCCTATATATAATATGCTCCACGTTTCGATCCGCTTCGGTTTCCTCCCTTTTCCACGCCACCCCCGTTTCGCAACCCCTACCCCGTGTTGCATTTCACTCTCGTTTTCCGCCCCTCCACAAATAACGACAGAAAACAGAGTTCCCGCTTAACCAACACACCACAAATAATCAAAAATGCTTCAGGTGATTCGACAAAGCCAAGAAAGAAGCGCAGCGTTGGTTTGGACATGTAGAGCGAATGGACAGCGAAGAACGGCTAGAAATGCTTTCTGAATGTTGATGGATGCAGAAAACGAGGAAGACCAAGAAAGACGTACTTTATCGTAGCTGCTTTCAATTTGACTTACTTTCTCCCCATTTATATATTTTTAATACAAAATTTTGTTACCTAAGAAAAATCTTTTTGAAACACTGTAAAATGAAACATTTGTCAGTGTGTAACAAGTTTATGTACGTTTAATTATGTTCATGTTATTATCATTTAAAATTTTTGAGTCGGTCAATATTATGAAAATTCCTCTCCCCCACTTCTCCACTCTATTTTCTCATCCCTTAACCTTCATATTTTTGTATTTTACACGGTTTTTCAGGGCCAAACCGTGAAACTTCAGAGGAACATTTCTCACTGTAAGCGTTCAAAAAAAATTCGAATATTTTTTTCCAATAAGTCATTTTTTAAAAAATAAAAAATTTATAATCTCAAAATAGAGTAAGTCTTCCAGTTTTTTATTTTATTTATTTATTGAAATCTACAGTCATATACAATAATAAGGTCATAATATAATAGGTACTTAAAACTTGACTAAAAATGATCTCAAACTTATAATTATTAATATATGTAACGTTAACGATTGCCACCTTCTCCAGTCTGATAAAAATAATAAATTTGATTGGGTAACACAGAACCAACTAAAATTTAATGTTTCTAAATGTTATACTCTGTCATATACGAGGGCATTAAAAACTATTTTTATACGGTACTGTATGAGAGTGTTAAGAGTATTAAGCGAACTGCCACTATCAAACATCTGGGAGTTATGTTTGATGCTGGACTGAAATTTCATACTCACATAGCTGTCTGTGACAAGGCGCGCAAAATGTTGGGATTTGTTCTCCGAACAGCCAAGGTGTTCTTGAATACTCGTGTTCTAAGGCTTCTTTATAACTCATTGGTGCGAAGCAGAATTGAGTGTGGATCTCTGATCTGGGCGCCCCACGAATTTAAGTACTCTCTTATGCTGGAGATGGTTCAGAATAAATTTCTGAGGTATCTTTACTTAAGAGAGTGCGGATATTATCCGTGGTTGTACCCGTCTGACTTCATACTGGGAATGCTCGGCTACAATAGTTTGGAGAAAAGAAGAAATGCATACTTGCTTATGTATTTTTTCCGATTGATCCGTGGTATTACGATCAACATAGGTGTGACGGAGAGTATTTTTCTTTATGTTCCTAATGACATAGACAGCTTAAGCTGTTTTATCTTCCAGCTTGCAGAACCAACCTGCCGTTGGTAATGCCAGTAGGAAGAGCAATGTCTTTACTCAACCGCATCTCTTCGGATATTGACATCTTTCATATTAGTGAAAAAAAGTTCAGAGAGGATAGCATTCTTTCTCTATAATTGCTAGGTATTTTTATTTTACCATTTTGGTTAATTTAAATTTTAGTATTAATTTTTTCGTTTTATGTATGCATTGAAATATTTTGTAATGTACATAAACGTTTATAAAAAAAATAATTTGAAATTGAAATTTATATTATACAAGAATAAAATTTGGAAAACAATAAATAAAATGTTTGTACATATTTACCATTGTATATTTAAAATTAAATGATAAAATAATATTGTATTTACTCATCACTACTCACCCACGGTGACAATGCCTGCATGCTGTCGCTGATTTCCCTTTTGAATTTATTTTTATTCAAGTTGAAGATACTACTCGCATTGGCTCCAATACTATTATTGAAGAAGTTGCATATTCTATAAATGCACGAATTTTTTGCTGCATTAGTGTTTAGTTAGTCGGCGCAGTAAAATAATTTGGTGTGACGGGTACGTTTAAAAGATACATGTAAATTAATTAAACTTGATAAATTGGGGCAGTCAGTAATATCATTTAAAAGCTTAAATAGAAACATAAAGTCAGCAATCTGACGCCTGTTATCCAAAGAGTTTATTTTAAATGTACTCTCGCTTCATTATAATTATTGAATTGGTAATTATTTCCGTATGATAAACATTTAATTAATTTATTTTGGACTTTTTCTATTTTATATTTGTGATTTCTTGGACAAGCATCCCTTCCACAAACCCCTACCCCTCCTCAATATTTTTTTTTTAGATAAAACCGTATTTGACCAATTAAGTGATAAGCACCGGACGCGGACAAGTGAAGCGGCTGGGTAGGAGAGGGGTAGGAGTTTGTGGAGGGACTGCTTGTCCGAGAAATTAAGGATTTACTACATTTTGAGATCACATTTTTAAAACATGTGAACATTATGAACTGTCTCATTGATGCCCCTGAAATTTTGCAAAAGATTCTTTTTAACGTTCCCACCCGTAGACTAAGAAATAATGAAATGCTTTTCCTCGGTCACTACAGGACCAATTATGGTGCACAGTCGCCTTTGCCCAGAATGATCAGGCGGGTGAACGATCATCAAGATCTTGATTATTATGGTGTAAGGATGTCTTTCTTTACAAATCAGCTAAAGAATCTGTATAGTTAGCCTATGCTTTTTACTTAATCTAAAAAATCTATCATCTGTCTTTGCTGCTTATTTCTGTTCCTTATATTTTTTTATTCCTTTGTAAAAATTTCTTTTAATTGTAATGTTTATAATGGACTTTGTCCGTAAATAAATAAATAAATAAATAAAATAAATAAATAAAATATTTTTTTTCAAATGAGTTTTTGGAAAAACTTTAATATGATTTTTTTTCAAGCTTACCATGAGAAATGTTCCTTTGAAGTTTCGCGGACTTGCTCTGAAAAGCCGTGTATAATGTATTATTTTTTCTCTTTAATGTGCAACATTTTCTCTCATTATATTTGTGAAAAACTTTAACTGGATGTATGTACTATTTTCCGGGTTCTTGAAAAGTGTAGCGATTCATGTCTTGTTGACGTGTATTTTTAATTAGTTTACCTCACAAACGTCAAAGAAAAACCGCCATTTGCCGCTTTTTGCAAAAATTATGGCATCTTCCGATAGGGTGGTCCACTCCACTACTTCGGGAACTACACTGGCTACGTTTTCCACAGAGGGTCGAATACAAACTCTGTTGGCTTATGTATAAGTCACTGCACAACTCGGCTCCGGAATATCTAAGGGAACTTTGCATTCCAGATGAACTAGCTGACAGGCGTCTCACGCTTAGATCAGCTACGTCTACGGCGAGAGGAAAAGTTATTATACCTCTACGCAAACAGCGCACTAAATTTGGTGAACGCGCATTTGCGGTCGCAGGCCCTATGGCATGGAATGCTCTCCCAGCAGAGGTGCGAGGCTGTGAAAGTGAAGTGATGTTTCGGAAAAAACTTAAAACCCACTTGTTCTCTAAATCATTTGAATAAATCCGTAGCACGTGACAACAAAATAAATTATTTTAATTAAATTACAAATTTAAAAGCTTCAATTAAATTAACTTAACAATAGAATCACCATGTAAAGCGCCCTTGAGGTATTTTATTACGAAAATGGCGCTATATAAGTTATCCATAATAATAATAAAGGTGGTGACTTTTGCGCTACCTTGTACAATGTAATTATGTATTATGAATAAAATATAAAATATGTAAATTAAATAATAATAATAATCACAGTTTTTTGAACAAAAATAACAACTTAATTTGCTAATGTATCCAAAATAAAACAAGTTTATTGGATTTATTGGAGTTTGTTTGAAAATGTCCCAACAAGACGAAACGCGTCACAATATACCCTTTGTATATTTTATAAAAAATAAAGTAGAATTATAATCCAATAAACTTGTTTTATTTTGGATACATTACCAAATTAAATATGGAATTCTACCAATTGTCTGCATACACAATAAATAAAAAATAACAACTACTTTATGTACTACATACACACTTAGGTAATAGATTTATCTGAATCATGTCTAGTCTGCCTAACTAGGTTCAACCTGTTTTAAGGCAGACATTTTTATGCAAAAATAAACAATAGCATTACTACCTACTAGTTAATTTACTATACAGTTATACAATATTAATTTATTATTTAAGAATGTATTTTGAGTAATTTTTTTGATTTTTCTCGACCTAAACCCAGTAACCAATTTTTTACAAATTTATTAAATTGAATCCGGGTCATGGTTTTGCAATGTTTGGGTAACATATTGAATATTTTGGGGCCCAGAAACCTGAAATTTCTTTGCCCGAATTCAGAGTTTGTGATAGACCCCATGACCCTTCCTCAAGTTTGACTTCTGGTAGTGTGGGAGTGTTCCTTTTGGGATTTGGTAGAATAAGTTGCTTTCACAAACATTATTTTTCTAAAAATATATAATTGCCTTATATCTAAGATCACAAATCCTTCAAATAACTTGACGCTTGGGTACCTGAAGGGCTTTATAAAAATTATTTTATTTATCGATTTTTGAGCAAATTCGAGAGGTTTTAATGTTGATTTATTAGTGCCTCCCCATCCTGTTATGCCATAAGTTATAATTGAGTTACATAAAATAAAATAAAGTTGTTTGGGTTTAATTAGGGATAAGATGTTATGTATCGACTTAAAGATATGGGGAAAATATATCTACATTTCAATGTTTGCTTACTGACATGTGAAGCCGTAGAAAATGTAAATAGGTACTTAACGTATTTTGAACAACTGTGCTATCAACAGGAAAGAGAAGTGTTTTTCTCGTCCGTTTTTTTAAATAACCGTCTAGTTTTAAACCACCCTTGTGGCGTATACATATATTACAATATACAATCATCACTTGGTGTTAAAATCTTGTCGGTATTCATGGCAAAGTGTTTTATGGTCTGTAGTATACGAGTCATGACCAGGCGGCACGTGGCGGCCCCGTGAGCGGCACGTGTGCGACACGCGCCGCCCACGCCCGCCCCCCTTTCCCCGCCCGCGACTTCCTGACGAGCCCCACATAACCCATGATAGATAGACAATAATTATTAATATACGTCAGGGGATGCGTTGAATTCATATTTTATGTTATGAATCTTCAATATGATCGAATATTGTGACTGCCTTGTGGAGTGCTTTTTAAAAAATATATTTTTAAACAAAAACCATAAAAAATACACTTATAGTCCTTAAAATATAGCTTGATTCTAATCAATTTCATTCATTTTTTCATTCATTTCATTTCATTCATTCTAATGACAGCTGTCAAATTGATGTCATTAGTGATGGGAAATTACTGATCACTGATCAAATCGATTTTATCAGTTTTTTAGCAATCATGAAACTCTGTTTCCGAAAATTGATATAAAAACGCAAAAACAAGCCATATTGTACTTTTTTCATGAACAACATCAAATATATATTTTTTTTATTTGATCAATTTACATTGATCAATTTGTCCCATCTCTAACGTTTTTGCAAATTGATGTAACCTTGTAAGAACGTCGTGAATAATTAGGTTTATTTTAGTTTTTTTTTTTTTAGTTTTACAGCTGATTTTATATATTTATGTTGGTTTATGTGTAAAGCATAGTGTTAAAACAAAAATAACACGCCAGATACGAATGATTTTTTGTGTGTCAATATAAATAACTCCTTAGACGTTACTACAAAGTTATGTCCTCCTTTTTCTGACAAATGTCATTCTAATCAAGCTATATTTTAAGGACTATAGTAAGTATTTTTACCCTAACAATCCAAATAAAAAAAACGTATTGCAAAGTACAATAGAACCCCGTTTATCCGAACTCCAGTCATCCGGATCGTTTTCAGAAATTAAAAAAAAAAAGATATATTAATAACAAAAACGAGTTTATTCGTCAAAGCAATAACTTTGCTGGACAAGTAAAATTTTGATGCGATTATAATGCACCGTATTTTTTTTTGTTACAATAGCTGTTGTATTGTTTGAATGAACCAAGTCCGTTATTAAATAAATAAATAAAATTAAAATAAAATAAAAACAAAAACAATAATAAAAATTAAATAAAAATAAAATAAAATAAAATAAAATAAAATAAAATAAAATGAAATGAAATGAAATGAAATGAAATAAAATAAATTAAAATAAAATGAAATAAAATAAAATAAAATAAAATAAAATAAAATAAAATAAAATGAAATGAAATGAAATGAAATGAAATGAAATGAAATGAAATGAAATAAAATAAAGTAAAATGAAATAAAATGAAATAAAATGAAATAAAATGAAATAAAATGAAATAAAATGAAATAAAATGAAATAAAATGAAATAAAATGAAATAAAATGAAATGAAATGAAATAAAATGAAATAAAATGAAATAAAATGAAATAAAATGAAATAAAATGAAATAAAATAAAATAAAATAAAATAAAATAAAATAAAATAAAATAAAATAAAATGTAAAAAAAAAATTAAAAAAAATAAAATAAAATAAAATAAAATAAAATAAAATAAAATAAAATAAAATAAAATAAAATAAAATAAAATAAAATAAAATAAAATAAAAAAAATTAAATAATAAAATAAGATAAAATAAAATAACATAAAATAAAATAAAATAAAATAAAATAAAATAAATAAAAAATTTCAAAAGCAATTCAAAAGTGTACATTTTTTGGTGTGTGCGTGAGTGTCCTACACTAATATACGAATATATTTAAAGCATTTCTGCACATACTGTTTATTTACCCAATAAAATAAATTAATAAAAGTATATTTTTAGTTTTCTTTCATGAGATTGCCTTAATTTAATGGTTTAAATAACTATCCAGATATCCGGATAAAGTCTGGTACTAATTTTTTCGGGTAGTTAAAGTTTTACCATACTAATCAATTTAAAAATGCAAAAAAAATACTAGATTGAGAGTACCTCAAGGCTTGGTTCTAGGGCGTTTATTGTTCATCATATCAAATAAAATCCATTGAGTTTTTCTACTGATATTTCTTGGTGGAACTGCAATTGAATCAAAATAATAAAAATACGTATATAGTTTTATTCCACTTTTATTTATATTTATTTTACCAGTGACTGGGTTTCGTCGTGACCGACGCCAGTCTGACGATGTAATTTGTCGACGATACAATATAATTTGAGGTACCTCCCGGGTTTTTACGATATGTATCACTGATATATATCACGATATATATCGAGCCACGATCGCGAAAACATCGTAACCGACAAAAAAAATACGGGAGAACATTTTGGTTATTTACTTATTTCAGATAATTTATGTAGCGCCATTTTGTTAAAATTTCATCTCTATAGTTCTATCTATTAAAATAATTAGTAACGAGAAAATGTTCAAAAAGGCTATAAAAAATGGATAGTGGAGCTAGGTAGAAGTAAAATAAATTGTTTCATTCGCCCAAACCAATATTGAATCAACTACTCCACAAATGTATAGCTTATGTTATGTTTTTGTTATTTTATTGTGCGTTTGTAATGTAAATAATAAAGATGTACATAAATTAATTATAAACATAAATACGTAGTGTTTGAAACGATTTTAACATTTTGTTAATTATCTCTGTTTATTGAGTTAGTCTTCTTTGTTTATTCTCAAATGTAAAACGATTGAAAAAAAGTATAATGTTAAGTGTCCTCGGCACAGGTGACCTCAGTGAGGTCAGATTATTTTAATGATCATAACAATAATTAATTATCATAGTTTACAATGGAAAAAAAAAACTAATAAATATATATGAATCAACATTCTGATTTCTTAACATATTACAACAGAGATGAAGAAAATTTTAGAGAAGGTAATATAGAAGTCTAAGCATGTAGATGCATGTAGGGCTTATGACCTGTCGCTGGCTGGTTTAAGTGGCCACTTTACACACTGTGTAACATTCACCATTCTGCCTATATTTGAACATCTATATTTTATTTTATAAATTGTTCCTTTATTCTTCTTTTTTCCTTCCCATCCCCTCTCCTCTCTTCATAGTATAGTGTTGATTTTTTTAAATATATTTTTATTTTGTTAATCTTTATTTTTTTATAAAATTGTAAGATTCAATATGTCCATGTATTTATAATTTTCTCAAACTGAACGGTTTGGGTAGGTAGGACGAAATCGTCTTAAGGCAATATGCCCGCCCTTATAAATATATACAGGGTGTTCATTAAGCCCTGTCACATCCGAAACCACGATGATCAGAATGAGCAAGAAGACATTCAAAATAATTTTTTAGAACGAATAAAATTTAAAAAAATAAAATATCAAAAAAAGCAAATGGTTGTTTACTTCTGCAGGGCAGAAACGAGGAGGGGGAGGGAGGAGTCTGATACTACGCCGCGCTCCTCTCACTTCTCCCCTGCAGAAGTAAGCAACCATTTGTTTTTTTAAATATTTTATTTTGGAAAATTTCTTTGTCCTAAATATTTTTTTAAATATGCTAATATGTCTTCTTGCCCATACTGATCGTTGTGGTTTCGGATGAGACAGGGTTTAAAGAACAACCTGTATATTGTATATGTATATAAAGTGTCAAATAAAATAAATAAATAAAATATATTCCTTCAATTCTTTCATCTGTTGATGTTTGTGAAGTTAAAGAGCCGAAACCTTTTTTTTCTATATTACCTATATTATCTATATTACCTTCAATAAAATGTTCTTCATCTCTGTTGTAATGTGTTAATGTTAACAGCTCCCCAGGGAGTTGAATCCAGTCCTTGTCTACAAAAATTTGGAAAAACTCAAAATATTGTTGTTTCTGATTTCTGTTAGGTTGAATCAGCGGAATCGTGTATGGCAGGACAAAGAATTATGTTTGAAGTTGGAAACTCTAAAACTAGAATTAAAAAAAAAAAAAGATAATTCAATATGGGTGTTTTCAATATCGCGTTTTTGGTCCGACATTCCTGTTTTCCCGAGTGTAAAAAATCAATGCTCTAGTTCAAATTCAGGGAGAAAATACGGGAATACGTTTGTACGAAGAAAAGTACGACAGCGCATTCTCTTAAAGATAAGAAAATAATGAGAAGTGTATCGCAGGTTATTCATATCTAACTATTATTTTGTATTCAAACCGCGTAATATTTCCTTTTGTATTCAATTAGATTAAAATCATTAAGAACAAGCGTTATACGATAAATAATCATTTTACCGCTATGTCATTTAATTTCTACGTTCAAGGAATCATAATGAGTACTATCGCACTTGGATTATTTAGAAAATACCCTAAATTCTATTATCAAAAAAGGAAGTACCTAAATAAGTCATTTAAATCGAAATGGCAAGAATATTATTCCCTTTTATTTTTTTTTCAAGAATTATAAAGTAAAGCTTTTACCCGCGGCTTCACCCACGCGCTATTAAAGAGAAGCATAGAATTAAGAATAGTCTAGAAACCGCATATGCGCATCAAACAGAAGGCGACTAAACTACTCTTAAAGGAGTAGTTTCTGTTTTGACCCATGAGTTTCTTTGTCGGCGTTGCTCAGTACGCAACTCCCGATTTTAATTCAACTATGCCGTGTTGTGTCGTTTTAAAGAGTAGAAACACTGCTGGGATCTTAAAAAAATAGGATAGGATCACATTTCATGTGTAAGTAGCAAATGCATTACTTAAAAATTGAATTATTTTTCCATCTGTCAGATTGTCAAAGAAAACAAAATGGTCGTTTTGTTAGTGTTGCCAAGCTAATCTAACTTTCTACGCTACTTTGCTTATGTAATGAACTAAGACAAATTGGACCTCTCGGAATAAACAACGCCATGGTGGACATTTGACCGACATTATCTTTAAAACGTCAAATATGATTTAAATTTAAAAATAAATATTCCTATTATCTTATATAAAATTTGTTTATACTTCACTAATTAAATTACTCTTATCAATGACCCTTTACTTATCTACTCTGTTGTGAAAATCAATGTTTCCGCGTATGCAAAAATTTTTAGTAAAAAATGAACAAATAGCTTTTTTAACATAATTATCTTACATTTGTGTTATGATTATATTTTTCACGATCTGGCAACATTACGCGGCGACTTCACGCATGCGCGCAGTGAAAGTGGGGCAAAGTGGGGGGTTTTTCGGACACAGTCCGATGTATTCAAATATGATTCTACTCTCCTTCGGGACTGTTCTTAATTCTATGGGGAGAAGATATTTAAACTTATAATATTATAAATCAAACACTGATTTGAGTCTACTGAACACTTTATTTTATTTTTACAAATGTTTTACCTTGTAAGGGCATTTTCAAACGAATTTTTTTTTTTTTTTTTTTTACATTTTACATTTTTTTTTTGCACCACAACAGGCCAGGAGGCCTAATTACAGTGGTGAATTACATCACAGAGCACCCAGGCTTGAGAAAAATCACATTTTAATTTTTTTGTGTTCTCACCGGGAATCGAACCCGGAACCTTCCGTGCGTGAGTCAAGCGTCTTGACCACTACACCACGGAGGCCGTAAATATGGATTGAATGTCCTTATATAGTTATATAATTCAAGGGACTTGAGTAGAAAATAAAAATAATCTTTTGAACTATTGCATGTACATTACTCAGAATTTAGTGAAAAATTAATGGTTAAGGGCGAGGCTGTGTTTAATAGGTAATGGGGAATTTAGGTATTTATATTTGAATTTCGGGATTTCTCAAATCAGTGTTTCATTTCTAATATTATAAATTTAAATATGGAGTTCTACAAAATAAACACAAAATTAATCAATAGAAGTTTCTATTTTTTTTATTATTAATAAAACATATAATACAAACATTACATATTATACTCCCAGGAGTTATAAACAAAACAATTAAAAGAAAAAAATATCGTATAAGAAACATAAAACACCATCTATATAAACTACATTAATAATTATCACTATCAAAAAGATTTAAGAAATATTTTTTAATTGCGACACTTCTGGATTTTTTATTCAGTTTTTCGTGTCTTAGCTCATCAGGCAGTTTATTATATTCGGAATGGCCAATATTTTCCAAGGACCTACTGTCAAACTTTGTTGAGCGAAACTTAGACACACGAAGATTCCCCGAATAACGCGCATTGGAATTATGAATATCATGACCAAATGTATATTTTAAATTTGAGTGAGCAGGAAAGTTGATGATATTTAAAATAGTACTGGTTATGTCATGCAGTGACATTACCTTGAGAGAAAGTATCACTAAATATTTATTTAATTTTATTTTTTATTTATTTTAATTTTGCAATACGCCTAGGGGCATTGCCAAAACAGTACAGTTAAGTACAAACATAGTTATAATTTAAAAAATAAACAAACACATTTTTTAAGACAGATAAAAGAATTTATCGCCTTAAATATTTTGATTTATTTGTAACGTTATTTTGGCCCAATCAATGAATTTGATATTGAATACATGCATCAAATGATCAAGAAACTCTGCATCGTAACTATGAAATGTGTATTGAATGAAGTTTATAAAGTGGAATAAATCAGTGTTATGACAGGGGTAATTATTTGGAATGGAATGACGACACACGTTGTTATTTGGGGAGAGCGATGATGGTTTATGGGAAATGCGTGGGGAATCGTGACAATAGCAATATTTATATTATTTATCTCCCATTGTAGTGGCTTGGGGGTGGATGGTGACTAATCCACGGGATGAGAGAATCTTTCCACGAAGGGTAGTTTAAAAAAAACCCTGAAATGAAATCATGTGGATACAAATTGATTTCTTGAAGTGAAAATTTAATCTTTTTTTGTGTTGGTAAATCTTTTAAATAAATGTTATTTTACTTCGGTGTGTATTTTACATGCATTATATGAACTTAATAAAATGTAAATTATCATGAATAGTTTTAGCTCTTGTGTGGCTGTAATGTAACACAAGTCTACATACGATACAAGACTTGATATGTCTCTTTTATTTATTTAATTTATGAAGTTGCATTTTTTGCAATCTTATTTATTATTTATTTGACACTTTATATACATGTACAATTATTTATGTACATATAAGGGCGGGCATTTGCCTTAAGGCAATTTTTTTCTACCTACCCAAACCGTTCAGTTTGAGAAAATTACAAGTACATGGACATATTGAATTTTACAATTTTTTACAAAAATTAAAAACAAAGATTAAGACAATAAAAACATATAAAAATTAACACTATACTATGAAGAGAGGAGAGGGGATGGGAAGGAAAGAAGAAGGATAAAGGAACAACTTAAATATTTAGATAGGGATATTTCAATTTTGAATTAAATGTAAATAACATTAGTGGGTAAATTATTACACAGTCGAGCAGCAACTACTGTGAAAGAGGAGGCAAGAAAATTAGAGCGTTGAAAAGGTATTAAAAGGATTCTCTCGTTACTAGAACGAAGAGATAGTCCGCGTTGTGATAGAGGTTGGAAGAGCTCTCTCAGATAAACAGGCTAAGTGGGATTATATAAAATGTTGTGAAGAAGTGATAGAATGTGAATGTTTCTTCTATGGGCCATATTCTGAGCCAGGGTAGTTGCGTGCGATATTCGGTTATGTGGTCGAATCTGCGAAGATCAAAGATATAACGAATACAAATATTCTGCAATCGTTCTAACTTATCAAGTTATTCAGAGTTAGCATCTGGGTAACATATATCCGCATAGTCAAGAAGTGGAAGAAGTCTTCAATTGACATTTTAACACCTGAGCCCTGATTACAATTTGTAGTTAAAAGAGTTATCTTCGACTGTCTATAAAGAAAAACCGATATTTGTGTACGAAAATGAGTATATTTGCATAAACATTTAAAGTATGTTCGTCGGTAATCTATTATTGAACACGCTTAGAATAAAAAAATGTATGCACATTCTGCTTTTCATACAGAAAACTTAATTTTACTTTGTACATAAAATTTAAGATAAATGTTAACTTCCCATTGTAATCGGGGCCCTGATTTAGAAAGTAAAATTTGTATAAATATTCGTTAAACGAAAGCGGTTGTTACCCGTCTGTTGTCAAAAAAACAAAATGGCCACCAGTCACCAGCAGAGTGAAGTTGTCGCTAACCAACAACGCTTTCACTCCATGCAAAATAGCGATAGGGCTTCTCTATAGCATGCGCATTATTACTCTTATCTGGGGCAGCGACAGACTTATGCACACTGCAGCCAACGAAATCCCATCTCGACAACATCCACCAGGAAGACCACCCAAGAGATGGACGAACAGTTGGACCTCACCATCTCGGGAGAACAACTAGTTTTCTGTAACATAGATCTAAGGATCTCTTGAAAGAAGAAAAAGACATTGATAAAATTAAAATTTGTTGTTGCTCTTTAGCTTCACAAAGATCAACAGAAGTACTAATTGGAGAATAACTCGAGATCAAAAATCCGCTAAATGGTGAAAGTCATCATCATCATTTCCTTTCCATACCTAATGGACCTAGTGCATAGGGCACTGCACCGGTACACCAATCGCAGTGTATCTTGATCATTTTTTGTTACATGAAGGTAAGACGATCAGTCTTACGCTTCGTAGGCGAACGCGCTGACCATTACACCATGAGGCCGAAAAAAAATGGTAAAAGTTACTCAGTGTGTAAAGTAATCTTAAGTACTGTAATTACCTGGAATTCCATGTTTCCTTCTTAAAAAATTTAATTATGTAAAAAAAATGGTAAAAAAAGTTCGACGAGGATGGGATTCGAACCCACGCGTGCAGAGCACATTGGATTAGCAGTCCAACGCCTTAACCACTCGGCCACCTCGTCACACAATACGGGTTAGATTATTTTCGATTACGTCCTCGAATAATAAATCATTGATCTAGTCTAGTAGAGATGATTGACACCTAAATCAATAAATTAAACAAATTATGTAGTTACCTACCTATGTATGTACATATGTCTTGCCTTCATTTATGCTGTAAATGTTTAAGATGCATTGTGTTTGAGCTACTGGTGCATTTTTCTGTGCATAATTAAGCGAGGATAAAAATATCGATGTCAATGGTCCTTAATCCGAGTAATAAAAAAAAAACATTTCGTTATCCAAGTGACTTGCTCTTCAAAGAATTTAGAGTACTTAGCATTATTTAACAGTATATATTAAGAACGGTAGTTGTTAAGTAAATAACAGCATTTATCGATACTATTCCTGGTCGATTACCTTTCGTTCCCATCCTTCCTTTGACCCATCCTTATGGTACCTACCTAACATCAAGATAGAAGATATTCAAAATTAGAAGATTCGGATTTAGAACAAAAACAAAACAACATTTTTGACTTGACATAAAATCGGATAGAGGAAGTGGTTGGAATCGTCGCTCGTCGAGGAAAACATTGTTATATTAAAGTTCATTTGTGATCCAGTGCCAGATATTGAAGAACATTCAGATTATATTAAAGGTAGGTATCCACTCCATGTACCTATTCCTTTCTCAAATATTTCCCAATCACAAAACTGAATGAAATTCGATTTTCATTTACAGTCCGCCTTTTCGTTAACAGTAGTGGTTACACACATAAATAGAGACAATTACCCAAGCGTCAACCACAACCATATACAAGATACTCTAATACGGCTCGGAAGGGGTCAACACTGTTCTGGCATCGAGGCGACACTATTACGCAGGCAGGAAGGTCCATAACTTTTTGTCAGAATCGTGGAAAAGCGGGAGTGTTGTCAAGTTGCGGGAGGTGTTGACCTCGCTCTTTCATGACATTGGTCGTAGGGAGACAAAAAGGTTGATGCATGCCGCGGATTGGAGATTCTTACTGGACGTTGAAAATAAAGAATAATTAAAAAAAATAAATACAATTGGCAATCATGAAGTTTCGCATTATATTAAATAAATTGTCTATGTTTTATGTATGTACAAGTATGTATGTGTATGCGCATGGGTATATGTACATATGTGTATGTATATATATTTATTTATTTATTTAATTTTACAATACGCCCAAGGGGCATTTACAAAAAATATACAGGTAAGTACAAATATAGTAAGTAATAATTTAAAAGATAAACAACGCTTTTTTGTATACATGTAGAAACAATAAAAAGCATACTGCCATGCAAAATAAAAAGTGAAACTTCACATAGTAAAAAAGAAAAAAATATATGGTTAAGAGAAAAGTAATTGAATCAAAAAGCAAGTGCATTATGTGCATATATGTGTAAATGTGTATGTGTGTATGTATATGTATCAAAATGTGTAAGTTTATATTTTATTAGTCTGTGCTTTCTATTAACTTGTAAGCTATTATCATGAATTAAAATGTAAATATTTATATTAATATTTAAAGCATTAACTTTGTGGTCAAACATTTTAAACCTATAAAGCTTACCCCCTCCCATTTCCATTTATTTCTCAAACAACATAGAATAATTTATCAGTGCATGTTTGTCCTAATCAGTGCATACGCTTATTAAATAAGTGTCGTGTTGGTTTTATATTTTTGTGCAACAACTATGGTGAAGGTGTATAGTGGGTTTTGCATGTTGGTTTAATTGGTGTCCTGACGAAGAGACGGATACGTCTCGAAACCGATAGACATAGAAAAGTCGGTAAGTAGTTATATACTAATATTTAATAACATTTAGTAAAATGTGCCTAAAACATTTAAGTTTGTAAGTGAAAATTCTTGATGGAAGTTCATTGTAATTTATTATATAAATAAAACACGAGTGATACTTTAATCCACAAATTTGGAATATCCAGTGACCGGTTTCATCGCTTTCGCGACATCTTCGAGACTGGTATCTTTATTAAAAAGTTAAATGTATTTATACAGAACAGAGGTAAGGGTAGATAATTCAAAGTTATATGTAAGTAAATTAAATAAAGTTATTTTTACTTAAGATAAAAATATTGATCCTTAAGATAAAAATAACTTTTTTAAATTTACTTACATATATGTGTAAAGTGCAGTCATTGACAGGTCATAAGCCCTGTAGATGCCTAGACTTCTATATTGCCTTCTCTTAAATGTTCTTCATCTCTGTTGTAAAATTTTAATATAAACAGCTCCCCAGGGAGTTGAATCCAGTCCTTGTCTACAAAAATTTGGACAAACTCAAAATATTGTTAAATTTTATTAACATTAGATTATTTTATAAACCAATTTTGCATCTAAATCCGACATTTCCCCATAGAAATGTCACCTTTTTTATTTGAAATTCCCTACTATCTTCATTGGGCAATGCATACGAAATATTACAGCCAAAGCGAGATGTATGCAACGATAAACCGAAACTGCCCATTATATGCAAATTAAGCCCAGCCACGTATGGGAAAAAAATACTCTCAAATGTAAATACCCATTTGAACCTTCGGCATAAATTTCAGATATGCAGTTGACTCCTTTTATCTGCTTACCCCAATAAATGTGTCATTTCGTATGAGGACCGTATCGTAAAAACGTAAAAATAACAAGGAATGCTTTGTTAATTATGTTAATACACGGCCATTAAGGTAAACGGGTGATTAAACGTGGATGTTTGCCGAAAACATGGATAAATAGTTACCCATAAATGTTGTACTGAAACGTCCATAAAATTATCAATTTATTTTTTAACTAAACTTGTTTCGAAAAAAATTTCGGTCCAGAGAATTCTCTGCTAAAAAATTCTCCAGAAACGGTGCTCAACCGTTGCGTTACGCAGGTAAATGCAGGCATTTTAAAGCAAAAAAAAATACTTACACATAGTAATATTTTTTAGTAGTTTATAAACGCCCGAAGGGCTTTTACATGTACAGAGTTTATGAGCAACTTACAAATATAAAATATATTTGAATGAAAAAAAAAAAGTAAAAATAACTCAATTAGGTATTATTCAAAAATGGTTCATAAATTTGCTAAAGTAAAACTTTTTTTTTGTCTCAGGTACAGATAATTATTAATGTACGAATTTGACTGAGGCAATCGTAGCTAAACTGGCAGTGCACAACGGAGTTTTAGTTCCAACACTTGTATATGGAAGTAAAACATGGAACTGGCAGAGGAAGGATGAAAGCCGAGTGAACGCGGTTGAAATGCGATCTCTTAGACGAATGTGTGGGAAATCAATGTGTATGACAGGGTTACGAATGATGAAATCAGGCGAGAGTGTAAATCTGAGTCAAGTATAATTGATAAGATTAAGAAAGGGCCTCCGAGATGGTTTGGTCACGTAGAACGAATGGTAAAACAAGTATATATGGCGAAAATGAACGGCAACGTGAGACGAGGACGACCGAGGAAGACGTGGCATGATCAGATAAACCAAAATCTTAAATCTGGTCATGTCAAAAGCAGACAGAACCGAAGGGCATGTATGACAAGATGTATGAATGTGGAAGAGGCTAGGATTGTATGCCAGGATAGACGTGTATAATATATAATAGAATATTTCACAGTCCCTGGACTGGTACCTGAAGCGTAAGACTGATCGTCTTACCTTCATGTAACAAAAAATGATCAAGATACGCTGCAATTGGTTTACTAATGCAGTACCCTATGCACCATAAGGGAAAGGGAGTTATGATAATGATTTTTTTTTTGTGAACATTGTAAATTCTTCTTCTTCTCTAAGTGCCTTGTCAGGTATCCCCAACGTTGGCAATCACTCTGGCAAAAGTCTCCCTGTCCTGGGCTGCCCGGAAAATCTGCTCCACAGTCCTGAAGCCCGTCCAGTCTCGTATATTTCGCAGCCAGGACATCTGTCTTCTTCCAGCCCCTCTGTGACCCTCAGTCTTGCCTTTCAAAATTAAACGAAGCAAGTGGTATTTTTCTCCACGCATTATATGCCCCAGATATGAAATTTTACGAACTTTTATGGTGGTTAAGAGTTCTCTGTTCGTTCTAGCTCGACTTAAGACTTCGGAGTTCGTTATCAGGTCTCTCCAAGATATC
Source organism: Micrasema longulum (assembly GCF_059751315.1). Classification (NCBI taxonomy): domain Eukaryota; kingdom Metazoa; phylum Arthropoda; class Insecta; order Trichoptera; family Brachycentridae; genus Micrasema; species Micrasema longulum. The sequence continues at coordinate 54,435 of NW_028278531.1, read as the reverse complement.
TTAAGCATTCTGAGATGCAACCACATCTCAAAGGCCTCCAGCCTATCCATAGTGTTCACTCTCAGAGTCCAAGTCTCACAGCCATACAACAATACAGGCCACACATAACATTTTATATTATTTTGTTGGATAATTTTAAAAAACAAAAAAAAACAGCTATGACAGGTCATTAACTCTGTCAATGCCTAGAATGTTCCCTTAACAAAACTGTTTTCTTCTGTGTTGCCATAATTTTTGGAAAATAATATATTTCAAAGGCAGTATAACACCTGTAAATTGTAACTATTTTACCACTTAAATAAAGAAGTAAACAATAAACAGACGTCAAAGATGTTTGTTTACAATGTTTACATCCAAGACGATTTGTTTACGTAATCTATTACCATTTACCCGCATAGCGCATACTGATAATGATATTCAGGTTAAGGTGACCAATCTAACTGCTTAAAATGAGACCGTTTGATTATTTTTTTATTTATATCTCAACCGAGATAAAGAAATTATAAGGTAATGTTAGAATCCAGGAATTTCCATGGTTTATGCTTAATCTAGAAGAATTGATCTACACAAAAAAAATGATATTTAAGATGAAAAAGAATAAAATTAAGACAAATATTAAATTTAATTTTAACTAAAATATACATAAAATAAATACAAGAGCATCAAATAATTTAACTTGCGAATAACCTAGGACCAACAGAAAAAGAAACAGTTTTTTGTATACAGCAATAATTTTTTACAATTCACTTTCTAATGATCTAAAAAATATACAAAACATGTACGTACTTAAAAAACACATAAATAAAACAGTTCTTACAGCCCGTGGGACGAGTGATATGTGATGTTATTTTATTGAATTTTTATTTAAACTATTGTGTTATCATATATAATATCCCCTCTTACCAGCACTTTTGCTGATTGGGAATATTTCGTACTAATAAAATATGTAATAAAACGTAATATCTAATATATATATGTCCGGTCATTGGCTGGTTTAAGTGATCACTTTACCACTGCGTAATTAAATTTGAGATGAGACGTGGTCCCGTGGTTAGCGTTGCGGACACTAGATCAAGAAGTCCGAGGTTTGAACTCTGCTGTGCCACAACTTGTTTTATAACATTTACGAGTAAAGGAAAATGGCATCAAAATTGAAGTATTTGAGTAAATCATAAGAACGCAAGTATTTGATGGAATATATATAAAAAAGATTTACACTTTAAACCATTTATTATGGTGAAAAATAAATTGGTTTAATCGCTGGCGACACGTCAGACTAGTATGGTTTTTAAGAGGTTAATGCCGTGAAATGTACGTATATGTGGAGAGGTTATTTTGCAAATTTGGTAATGGCGTTTTTGTAATGTATTTTTAGAAATAACTATTTTAAGAATGCCGAGTCAAGTCTTTTTGTCATGTATTTATTTTTTTATTGACGGACTTACGCTGTCCATTCTAACAATGGTAAATAAGCACGTCGATAGTTATTTGTGATTGAGCTACATGAAGGCAACGGGAAACCACTCTGGTCATATTTTCCCAGAAATCACTATAGCGAGTACATCTAATAAGAAGTTTTCCTGGCTGCGGAATATAAGAGTAGCCCAGGACTGAGATGCTTTCGCTGTAGTGATCGCCAGCGTCGAGAGGACCTGACGAGGCACCGCAAGAAGAAGAAGAAGAAAAAAAGACATAAAAACATTAGTAAAACTGTGATATTTAATTTAAACACTCTCCTGAAAAATTGTTCGTTTGTGAAATTTGAGGTTTTTAAAACAAAGTCTTTAATTTCATTGATTATTGCTTAAATACAATGGTCACTCTATTCTAGAGTCTTTAGCGAACATTGATACAAAATAACAATATTTGTCTCGATGATAATTATTGAATATTGACAACAGACTATCAATTTGATAGACATAATTATACGACGAGGTGGCCGAGTGGTTAAGGCGTTGGACTGCTAATCCAATGTGCTCTGCACGCGTGGGTTCGAATCCCATCCTCGTCGAACTTTTTTTAGCAATTTTTTTACATAATTATATTTCTTTGATGAAGGAAATGTGGAGTTTCAGATATTTATAGGACTTAGGGTTTGCACATAGCTGGGTAAACTGATTACTACACTAATTTTTGATCTCCCATATTTCCCCAATTTATCCATCGATTAAATTTTAGTTAAATGTAAAAATCCCAAAAAAAGAAATCGATTACAGATTAGTTGATCGATCGAGCAAAGACGGGTACTTAAACAAGCTAGTAATTAAAATTCCGCGTCCAGGCAGACGAAGAATACATTTCTGTGTGTGAAATAGAAACCAGCTCCCTGGACCCTGGACGAGTATTTCCGACTCGATGGCTGCTCTCAGGTGAATATCCTGAAAAGGAAATCGAGTGCAGATAAGTCCGCCTCGTTGTGTAGTGGTTGGCGCATTCGCCTACCATTCTTGAGGTACTGGGTTCGATTCCTGGACGTAAAATATTGACCTTAGAGATTATTTAAACTGCAATATTTCATTGTTTTTTGACTGGCACCTGAAGCGTGAGACTGATCCGCTTAGCTTCATGCAATAGATCATCGAAATACGCTTCATTTGGTTTTCACGTGCAGTGACCTATGCATCAATGCACGTGGAAAGGGAATTATGATAGTGATGATATGTTCGCCTACAGTACTCAAATGTCCATGTTCGATTCATGGCAAGGTCGACATTCAATAATTAATAATTAGGAGGTTCATGAAAATGATAATTTTATTACTTGATAATTCATAAGCAATCTATTTCATTATTCAATCGTTTATAAATTAAAAATACGTCATCAATATTTTGAGGATGTCCAAATATTTGTATACAGGCTAAATTATACTTCCTAGGTACTTATATTTATTCATTTATGCTTTTACATTGTTTGTATTCTTTTTTTTATACAGAATAATGTTCCCTCACTGGGTGTCCTGTGCCGAGGGAAACATTTACAAAATGTGAAACATGCCTGAGATTAGCTTTTTAACAAAGTTTACAAAATAATAACAATAAAAAAACGTTATTAAACCAATTAACCTAATTATAATTAACATAATCAACAATAAAAAACAAAATTTTCATAAAAAACAAAACCAATTTATATGGACTAATTATAAAAAATCATAAACAGTGCATACATTTGACATATTTGACTTGATCCACTCATCGATCCGTGCGCAACCCACCTCCACTATTCATTTCTTAATAGCAATTTTATATTTTGAGAACTTACTAATTGTCCTTATGGATAATGGAAGTAGATACTTTAACCGAGTAGTAGGCCAATGATCTTTGACCGAAGGTTGTATTTTTTTTATTTTTTTTGCTGCATCAGGGTGGAGTATCTAGTAACTCTTGTATTTGTAACGGAAGGTAGAGAATAATGTTTACGTGCGTATAGTAACAAAGCTTTTACATAGAGTTGTTTTATAGATTTGACATTAAGATTTTTAAATATACCGAGGGAGCTAGTTCTAATTGGGACTCGTAAGATATATTTTTTAAAGCTTTTTGTGCAATTATTATTTGCTTGATCAGTGTGTCATTTGCACATCCCCATCCAATTATCCCATATTCCAAAACTGATTGAGTTATTGCGTAATATATTTTTACAAGTTCTTTTAGGCTAATTATATTTCTTATTATTTTATTTTATTTGAGAGATCGCATTTCAACCGCGTTCACTCGGCTTTCATCCTTCCTCTGCCAGTTCCATGTTTCACTTCCATACATAAGTGTTGGGACTAAAACTCCGTTGTGCACTGCCAGTTTAGCTTCGATTGACATATTTTTATTAGGAATTACTGTGCTTAGTGCTCCGTGCATTTTGTTGCCCGCATTCACTCTTCTTTCAACATCTTTTTCGACTCTTCCATCTCTTGAAAACATGCTTCCCAGATACAAAAATTCTTCTACTTGCTCGAGTCATTCGTTGTTTACATTTATTATGCAGTCAGTAACCTCACTATCCCTTTCAAATACCATCACTTTTGACTTACTTTCGTTCATCGCCAATTCGCTCTCCAGGCATACATCATAGATTCTAGAGACTATTTGTTGCAAATCAGCCTTGCTGCTTGCTAACAGAACTGCATCGTCAGCATACAACAAGCAGCTTACTGAAAAATTATCAATTTTTGCTCCAATACCCATACATTCTATCTCTTTCATACAGTTGTCCATGAATAGATTAAACAATCATGGCGACATTACACATCCCTGTTTCACGCCTTTTGAGATCGCAAACCAAGATGTAAATGTATGTAAAGGAAAATATCAGCCACTTGCTTTGTAAAATAATAAATCTGTGTCTAGAAAAGGGGATTTATCCTGATTGTCTAAAATATCTATAATAAGGCCTATTTACAAAGGAAACTCTCACTTGGAATACTGTAACTATAGTATCTATCTATCTATCTCTATATATCTATATATCTCTATACTATCTCTATATTGACTTGTATAAATAAAATATTTGAAACATTCTTGGTTCAGAACATAACAAAATATCTTGATAAGAATTCAATAATAAATTGTAAACAGTATGGGTTTCAAAAAAGGAAAAACACAACACAGTTATTGTCTGACTTTGCAAACAATATAAACCAAGCCTTAAATAACAAAAAACACGTGATTGTTATATTCGTCGATTATGCTAAAGCCTTCGACACCTTAGATCACTCTCGCCTTGTAGAATGTTTGGACGATGCTGGGATCAGAGGAAAGTATAAAGAACTACTCGCTAACTATCTCAATAATCGAAATATAATTGTGAAAATACAAGACATATTCAGCAAAAAAAGTACAAGTAAAAACGGGAGTAGCCCAAGGGTCAGTAATTGGTCCCCTAGAATACCTGATATACTGTAACTCTATGGCAAATGTCATACAACACTCACTGTGCTATCAGTTTGCAGATGATACGGCAATTGTTGCTATTGGAGACTCACAAATAGACGCGCAGCAAAAACTGCAATCGGATTTTAATCAAGTTTTAAGATGGTCACATGATTATAGCCTAACAATAAATATAAAAAAAAACGAAAGCGTTACACATTACGTCCCTATATAATAGACCAAAAGAAGATTTGTTAATATATGCACACACTCACGAATGCTTGCATATCAATCTACAAGACTGCAACTGCACAAAAATAGAGCACGTATCAAAATATAAGTATTTAGGTATTATTATAGATTCCACTTTTAATTGGGAAGAACAGATAAAAACAGTTTGCAATAAGCTAAAAGTTTGCCTACTAAACATGTACCATTTAAAACCATACATTCCATACCCAGTGCTGATACTATTTTACTTGGGGCTAGTTGACCCAATTATTCAATATGGATTAAGAATATGGGGATTAAGTTTTAAATCTTATACGGATAGAGTCTTGAACTTACAGGTACAAATTTTAAAAATTATCGTACCTGTAAAAATAAAGAATGAGGCAAAAGACAACAATAAAATATTATTTGATTTTGTTAACGTTTTGCCAATTAACAAACAGTGTCAGTATAAGATAATGACAGATCATTTCCTCGATTGCAATTTTAAATCCAAAATAAACCACCAGATCATGACCCGACAAGTATCGGCCCAGCAGCTGATGGTACCACGACAGAAAAACTACTATGGTGACAGAACAATGGGTAGTGTAGTACCAAAACTGAACAATTTAATACCAGCTGAAAATCGTGAAGAAAAAAACCTAATTTCATTAAAAAAAATAGTCAAAAAATTATTAAACAGCAAGTGAAACTTAAGTGTATAAATATATTTTATTCTTTAATTATTATTAAACTATGTACTTACTTATAAATTAAAAAAAAAAAATGTAATGTAACCCGCAGATAAGCTTCGGCTTTGCGGGAACAAAAATACAATTTTGTATGTTACTTATTTGTTAAAATGAATAAAACTTAATAAAAAAAATCCCCCAAAGGATTTGTTATTATTTTTTGGTAATATGTATCTTTGAATGAGAAATAAATAAATATTGATTCCCCAGGGAGTGAAATTTAGCCAAAATATCAACGTTTCACGTTAAATTTCTATCTTATTATAGTTTGAATGACGAATTTAATAAATGTAAGGGTTCTCATTTGAAAAGAGGGTTGTGGCATATGAGTGCACTTGACATTATGTTAAACTTGCTTCTGACACACAAAGTACATTAGGGGGGGGGGGGAATAGGGGAGAGATTACAACAGATACACGCTGATATACCAGAATGTAATTAAGCGATGAAGAAAATAGTCCTGGGCCGTGAATATATAGGTTATCTTCATCGGTACGTACCAAGACGGTATACTTAACTTCTGTACTATCTTTATCTGTTTTGGTACGTTCTACCGACTTGTCATATCGACATCATATGATCGCAACAAACCAATGAATGTCCGCAAAAAAATAGTCCGCGTTTCTTACGTCACAGACATTTAAAAAGTTCTCAATTTTATTTTAAATAGGCTTCTGTGATAAAAAGTGCCCACTTCAAAGCGATTATAAATTTTATATTTATTTAGTAAATCAATAGATAAATACGATTATGTATTTATCTATTGATTTACTAAAAAGCCGGCTCCTTTAACGTTTCGATACCTACTAGTAAAACAGGTGGATAAAATATAAAAACTAAATTATTTTTTTACAGTGGCAACTTTCTAACGCTTTGATACTCTTATATGTCAATAGGACAGAATCTAGAGACATTATTTTTGGCATCTAGGCGTTCGTTTTACCACACTGACAGTTATGTCGGAATTCTCATATCACTCTCATATTTTTAACAGGCTTTTAGGAAAAAAGTGCCAACCTCAAAACGATTAAAAATTTTAATAAATCGTAATTAAAGGAAAATATTGCTCGGTGGAACAAATTTTTTGTCGTATCGAAGGGTTCTAGACCCGTCGGTACAAATCGATATACTTACGTCAAAACTTGATGGTGGAAGGAGCGGTAGTGTATCTTTCTAATCGGTCGGGAGAATTTTATCTTCAATTATGACATCGTACTGAAGCTATGTCATTTTTGTGCGTGGATATGTGTAATGTGACGTACGCTTCCCCTTGTTTCATATCGATGTACCTACCCAAAACTTGAAGGTGGGGGGTCAGTAGTGTGTCTTCGTAACCGCTAGAGAGAATTTATCTTCAATTATACCGTCACAGTGAATGTATGACGTCTTTATCTTCCCATAATTAGCGGCCCAGGGCCCCGATTATGAAGGCTATCTTCATCTGTACATACCGAGGCGGTATACTAAACTTCTGTACAATCTATATCTACTTTGGTACGTTCTACCGTCTTGTCATCTCGATGTCAAATGATTGAATCCAACCAATGAATGTCGCTAAAGGTTTAGTCGTCATTTATATAATTAAAATAAATTATATAATAAAAATAGTTCATATTTATATTTTAAATAGAAATCTGTGATAAAATGTGGCTTCTTCAATTCAAGCAAAAATGCTTGCTTGAACATGATTTTTATACATCTTTTGATATTTAAATATTTATTTATTTTACAGAAACAAACGGTCGACAGTGATATAATAACATAAAAAAGATACCAAGACAGTACGCTTAAAGATCGTCTGTATTTATCTACCGGTAATAACAAAACCAACTTTAACTTCTCTACACGTCCACTCACGAAGATAGTAAAACAGATGGAAAAAATGTACATAGTAACTAAATTTATTTTTTATAATGGAAACATTTTTACGCCTAGATGCTCTTATATGTTAATAAGGCAGAAGCAAGCCACATTTTCCGTGCATCTAGGCGTTCGTTTTCAAATCTGATAGTTATGTCAGAATTTAATTCGACTTCAAAACCACACGATAAAGGTTTCAGCTCTTTTACTTCACAAAAGTCAACAGATGGAAGAGTTAAGGAAATGTGGATGTACAAACATGGTCAGAATGGTGAATGTTACACAGTGTGTAAAGTGGCCACCTAAACCAGCCAATGACAGGTCTTAACCCCGGTAAAAACCTAGACTCCCATATTCCCTTCTCAAAAATGTTTTCCCTCTCTGTTGCAACAAATTAAGATCGAAATTACTCCCTAGGGAGGAAATCCAGCCTGTCTGCAAACATTAAGACATACTCAAAACATTACTAAAAAACGTGTAAAATGTAAATATGTAGTATTAAAAAAGAGATAAAAATATTTTTCTCCTTTAAATTTATTTCATTAGAGAGGGAAAACATTTTTGAGAAGGGATTAAGGAAGTCTAGGCATTTACAGGGCCACTTTACTCACTGTGTAACATTCACCATTCTGCTCATGTTTGAACATCCACATTTCCTCAACTCTTCCATCTGTTGACTTTTGTGAAGTAAAAGAGCTGAAACCTTTATCACGTGGGTGAGATTCATCCGGCTGAACCAAATCACCTACTAGGAAACGCCTGAAAACAATTTTCCAATTTTTATACTTCTTCTCTTATCAGGTAGTTAATTCAAAAATGTTTGAGTATGTCCAAATGCTTGCAGACTGGCTGGATTTCCTTCATAGGGAGTTATTCACATATAAATTTATTTCAACAGAGAGACACATAGGCAAAACGGTGAATAATACATAGTATGTAAAGTAAAGGACTAATCATCTTACCTTCATTTAACAAAAATGTAAAAAAAAATATAAATAAAATAAATAAATAAATAAACTTCCTAGGGAGGAAATCCAGCCAGTCTGCAAGCATTTGGACATACTCAAACATTGTTGATATTTTGCTCCGTTCGTTTTTACCAGGCGTCTTTGAAAAATATGTAATAATTATTAAGATGCGTTCTGAAATGGGGCGGAAGGCCCCACTGGAGCCCTGCAAGTGACACTAGGGCTACGCCCCCTCTATTGGGGCAACAAAGCCAACCTAGCGCATGCGTTCAAATAATATACGCACGTATATCATTATTCTTCCACGCCAGTCACCCCTCGACTTACCATTCAACGCTTTTGGTACTTTTGATATATTTTTGATTTTTTTTATTTGAAAGAAATATTTGCGTTCCTATGATTTACCCAAAAAATTAATTTTGAGTTCCATTTTCAACGAGTTGTAAATAACTCACTTACAATACTCACTTCGCCTGTTTATCTGAGAGAGCTCTTCCAACCTCTAGCACATCATCATCATCATTCTATTTCCGCACCTAATGGTGCATAAGGCATTGCATTGGTACACCAATCGCGGCGTATCTTGATCATTTTTGTTACATGAAGGTAAGATAAACAGCCTTACGGTTCAAGTGCCGGTCCAGGAACTGCTTTATTATTTTTTTAGTAAAAAATAAATATTTGCGTTCTTATGACTTACACAAATATTCGATTTTGAGAGCAATTTTCTATTTATTATATTGGGTAAACAAACAGTATGTACACGAATATTGTCAATTTCTTTACAATATTTTAGTTTGTCCAAATGTTTGTAGACAAAAGACTGGATTTCACCCCCTCAGGGGTCAGTCATTAAGATTAACAAATTACAAGGATGGAGAGTACCTTAAATATATATCTCATTAGTTTTTTTTTCTCATGTACTCGTATATTCAAAATAATATAAATTCTAATAAATAAACAACTATAATAGTGGAAGTCCCTCCCAAGCACAAAAGTTAGTTAGTTACAGTTAAAACATTTACTAGATGTATAAAAGTAGATTTGTATATAATAACAAAACATGTAGCATTTATGAAATATATCAAGAAAAATAATAGAAAATAAAAAAATATGTCCATGTACTTGTAATTTTCTCAAACTTAACGGTTTGGATAGGTAGAAAGAAATTGCCTTAAGGCAATATGCCCGCCCTTATATGTTTATAAATTGTTTATAAATATACAAAGTGTTAAATAAATCGAAATTAACAAATTACAACAGGGATGGAGAATACCTTTAATAGGGGAATATGGAAGTCTAGGCATTTACAGGGCTTATGACCTGTCATTGGCTGGTTTAAGTGGCCACTTTACACACTGTGTAACATTCACCATTCTGCCTATATTTGAACATCTATATTCCTTCAATTCTTTCATCTGTTGATGTTTAAACTTAAACCACTTAAACCAGCCAATGACAGGTCATAAGCCCTGTAAATGCCTAGACTTCCATATTCCCTTATGTAAGGTACTCTCCATCCTTGTAATTTGTTAATTAGTAATTTTTTTTGTATATTAGTGTAAGACTCATGCACACACCAAGAAAATTGTTTACACTTAATTCAATAATTTAAATTATGTTAAATATAACAAATGTAAAATAAACGAAATGTAAAAATGTGTATAAATAATAAAGTTAAATATCTGCCTCTCTCAAAATTTCTCATGATTTTTTTACCTAAATTTACGTACATTTTCACAAAAAATATTAGCCTCGGTAAATCTATTGTCATAGAATTAAAAATAGTCCAGAAGGAGCGTAGAATCATATTCTCACTATGCCTCACTTTCGCCGCGCTCATTCGTGATGCCGCAGCGTAATGTTGCACGATGGGAAAAAATATAAATATAACACAAATGTAAGGTAAAAAAACGCAATCTGTTAATTTCTCTAAAATTTTATTGTGCACGTGGAAATATTGATTGACACAACAGAGTAGATAAGTAAAGGGTCATTTTCAAACATTCGTTTGATAATTACACATGAAATGTGATACCATTCTGTTTCTTTAAGATCCTAGCAGTATTTCTACACTTTAAAATGACTCAACACGACATAGTTAAATTCAAATCAGGAGTTGCGTACTGAGCGACGTCTGCAAAGAAACTAATGAGTTAAAACGTAAACATACTCATTTATAAGTAGTTGAGTCGCCATCTGTTTGGTGTGCGTGTGCGGTTTCTGGACTATTCTTAATTCTATGTCTATTATTATATTGGTCGCATATTCTAGGTATTGTGGATTGTTTCAAATAGTTTGTTGACGCGTTATCCGTGTAAAACAGAACTTTCTACGAGTTGTAATTAACTCACTATTAGAAAATGGGAATCAAGTTAGGCTACCCTCTACCTACCACTCTACAGTGGGATTCGAACCACGGACCTTTGATCCGTGAGTCCGAGACACTAGCCACAGGACCACAACCCGACTCTAGATTCCAGTGTAAAAACACCTTTCTAAATAAGTGTTCTTCTTTGCCGTCTCAATCCTGGGGATTGGTTTGCAGCAAAGTCTCGCATCTCGTCCTCCTTTGGTCTCTATTTTCTGCAGCCCTCTTCAGTTCGACATAAGAGGCGCAGTTAAAACCTTCGCACACTCGCTCCAAATATTCCCGTCGGGGGCGCCCTCAATAATTGTCCGCTCAGCCATTCCCTCTATGATGTCGTGCATTAGACCCTCATGGCGCATAATGTGGCCGATCCATCGGGCTCGCCTCTCTGAGACGGTTTTGATTAGGTGCCTACCTTCTTCGATTCTTTTGAGAACCTCGTCATTAGTGATCTTGTCTTTCCAGCAAATTCCGAATATTTTTCTGTAGCACCACATCTCGAAGGCGTCTGGTCTTTTTTTATCTCTTTCGGTAAGGCACCATGTCTCACAACCGCACATCAATATGCTCCATACATATGTCTTGGCAAGTTGCTTGCGGAGTTTTAGTTTGATATTATTTGACAATGTTTGATTATGTCCAAATGCTTGCAGACTGGCTGGATTTCCTCCCTAGGGAGTTGTTCATATTTAAATTTATTTCAACAGTGAGGGAAAAAATTTTGAGATGGGAATATGGAAGTCTAGGCATTTACAGGGCTTATGACCCGTCATTGATGGAAGAGTTGAGGAAATGTGGATGTTCAAACATGGGCAGAATGGTGAATGTTACACAGTGTGTAAAGTGGCCACTTAAACCAGCCAATGACGGGTCATAAGCCCTTTAAATGCCTAGACTTCCATATTCCCATCTCAAATTTTTTTCCCTCACTGTTGAAATAAATTTAAATATGAACAACTCCCTAGGGAGGAAATCCAGCCAGTCTGCAAGCATTTGGACATAATCAAACATTGTTGAATTACTACCTGGTAAAAGAAGAAGTATAAAAATTTAAAAATTGTTTTCAGGCGTTGCCTTATAGGTGATTTGGTTCAGCCGAATGAATCTCACCCACGCGATAAAGGTTTCAGCTCTTTTACTTCACAAAAGTCAACAGATGGAAGAGTTGAGGAAATGTGGATGTTCAAACATGGGCAGAATGGTGAATGTTACACAGTGTGTAAAGTGGCCACTTAAACCAGCCAATGACGGGTCATAAGCCCTGTAAATGCCTAGACTTCCATATTCCCATCTCAATTTTTTTTCCCTCTCTGTTGAAATAAATTTAAATGATATTATTTGACTCAAAAATCTTAGATTTTTTGTTAAACGCAAGCCTCGCTCGGTGTATGCGGCAGTCGACTTCTCTTTTTGTGCTCCCATCCCAGGTGATCCCGCTTCCGAGGTACACAAACTCTTTCGCGTTTTTCAGAGTTGCTCCTGACATTACTATATTTATTCGTTGCTCATTACGGGCCACAGCCATTACTTTGGTTTTGCTCCTAATTATTTTTATATTATATTTGTTTTTTAATACATTTTCCATGGAGGTCAGAGCCTCAGTGAGTTCTTCTTCACATTTAAAAATCAGGGCGATGTCATCGGCAAACCTTATCATCTTTTTTCCACGTATTTTAACACCCTCTCTATGACTCATTTTTTCCATGATTTCATCGATTGCGCACTGTATATATCCATTAAATAATACCGGAGACAGCGAGCATCCCTGTCTGACTCCTTGTCTGACCCGAGGTCTCTGGTATGGTAGGCAAACGCGCTGACCTATGCACCACGAGGTTGACATTAAAATAAAGATTATACATGAATCATAAATCAATATAGATAAATAAATCAAACCATCATAAATATAATAAAAAAATTAATGGCTTGAGACGAATTCAAAATTGAACAAAAACAACGTCTCTTGTATTTCAAATATAAAGAATAACTAAAAATATCGTAGCCGGGAGCAAATAAAAACTATAATATTATACAATGTCACATTCTCTTTGGCGCAGTTTTAAGAATTCCAATCCAATTTATTGTAAGGCAGAATTAAAGCTTAACCCTTCCAGACCAGAATGTATTTCTGTTGAGTTAAAAAAAAAAGATTTTTACGCTGAATTTGTGGTACTGAGACACACAGTAAATACCATATATTTATCAGATCTGTTAGTCATTAGAATTTTATTTCCTACTTAACTTTTAATTTTAACATTTAATTTTATTTTTAAATTTTAACTTTTTAATTTAAGTTTTTGATTTTAATTTTAACTTTTAATTTTAACTTTAAATTTTAATTTTAAACTTTAATTTTAATTTTAACTTTTATTTTAATTTTATCTTTAACTTTTAATTTAAACATTAAATTATAATTTTAAATTTTTAAATTTTAACTTCAAATTTAAACTTTAAATTTTAATTTTAAACTTTAATTTTAATTTTAACTTTTCATTTTAATTTTAACTTTAAATTTAAACTTTGAATTTTAATTTTAACCTTTAATTTTAATTTCAACTTTTATATGTTTGGATAGTTTATATAGCGCCATTTTTGTGAAAATCACCTCAAGGGCGCTGTAGAATAAATAAATATCCCAGCACGTCTTGCAGCTACAGAGCGCATGGACGGTTGGGATTCTATTTCCTCGTCTCCAACTATGATATATAGGAGCTAGATAACAGCACGTCTTGCAGCTACAGAGCACATGGACAGTAATAAATCTAGCCCCTATTTACATTTTTTAAATTTTATTTTATTTGCCAGTGAAGTTTAAAGTTTAAGTGATTTTTTAAAAAACGAAATATAAAGCAAATTTATAAAAATAGAAGTTAGGAAACAACAAGTCTTGCAGCTACTGAGCGCATAGACGGTTGCAATTCTAGATCCCCTTTACTAAATTTAGATATTTGATAACGTTTACATAACATAATGGCTAACATTACAAAAATTCTTGCAGCTTCAAAACGCATTGACGAGTAGAATTTCAACAACATAAGAATGATTTTAAAAAGTTAACAATAATAAAAACAATTTAATAAAAAACACACAATAATTTAATTTTAATTTTAACTTTAACTTTTAATTTTAACAAAAAAATTTAATTTTAAAATTTAAAATTTTAACTTTTAATATTAATTTTAACTTTTAATTTCAATTTTAAATTTTATCTTTTAATTTCAGCTCTTAATTTTTACTTATTTATATGTACATCTACTACCTGCATCTAATTGATAATTGTTGGTTGTGAATTTTTACTAAGAAGTGAGTTTTTACTAAGAAGTTTCTAATAGTGAGTTATTTACAACTCGTTGAAAATGGCCCTCAAAATTAAATATTTGGGTAAATCATAAGAACGCAAATATTTCTTTTTATCTAAAAAAAAAAAAAAAAATATATAAATGTACATGGAAGCAGAGAGAGAGGGGAGGAAAGTAGAGTTATCTATACAATGTCTTCTCCCTTTTATGCACATTTTATTTAATATTTATATTTTTTTTTATATTTATTTTTTTAAGAATTTGATTATTTTTCCCCTCTTCTCCTGCATTCATAATAAATTAATGTGAAATCTGTAATTGGTCTTACCTTTTAAAATTGTTCTTTTAAACCTTGTATTTATATAAAGACTGTATGATTTACTTTATAAATAAATAAAAAATGGAGAAGAGTGACGTATAATGCATTGTATGGCATGTTATTAATATTTAAAGCATTAACTTTGTGGTAAAACATTTTGTGAGTGAATGCGGGCAACAATATGAATGGAGCACTAAGCACTGTAAATTGCTAATAAAAATATGTTAATCGTAGCTAAATTGGCAGAGCACAACGGAGGCTTAGTCCCAACACTTATGTATGGAAGTGAAACATGGAACTGGCAGAGGAAGGATCAAAGCCGAGTGAACGCGGTTGAAATGTGACCTCTTAGACGAATGTGTGGGAAATCAATGTATGACAGGGTTACGAATGATGAAATCAGGCGAGAGTGTAAATCTGAATCAAGTATAATTGATAAAATTAAGAAAGGGTCTCTGAGATGGTTTGGTCACGTAGAACAAATGGACGACGAAAGAATGGTAAAACAAGTATATATGGCGAAAATGAACGGTAACGTGAGACGAGGACAACCAAAGAAGACGTGGCATGATCAGATAAGCCAAATTCTTAAGTCTAGTCATGTGAAAAGCTGACAGAACCGAAGAGTATGTATGACAAGATGTATGAATGTGGAAGAGGCTTGAAATGTATGCCAGGATAGACGTGTGTGGCGGTACATTCTCTCTGCCTACCCTTACGGGGAAATGGCGTAATGGTAGTAGGAGTAGTAGTAATAAATAAATAAATATCACATCATTTTTATTCTCTTACTAATTATATGTAGGAATATGTATTTGAATGTACCAAATGCTATATTTTATTTCTTATTTTACATATTTTATCTATGCACCATACTTGTAAAAGCCGAAATTAATAATGACGACAATCTTCGAAGATGAAGGGTCATGTAATTTATTTTTGTGGCAATGTTTTTTATCTCTGGCGCCTTCCAGAGTCGTCCGTGCAGTCAAACTAACGTCAACATAGAAGGCAGTGGCGCCCAACTTGGGGCGGTGACGCAGTTAGGAATTCCGATTATGGAATAAAGGATTTCTTTATATCAATAATGTCTGAAGAAAAATAATTTTTCGCATTTGTACATGGTTTGGTAAAAAAATACAAAGATTTTGTGTGGGTATATTAAAAAATATATTAATTACACATGTTTGCACCTCTGGACGTTTCGGTTTCCTCCCTAATTCCTTATTCGGGAGACCGAGTCTAAATGTGAGCTAGAAATGGCCTTTTCGCGAGCTGTTTTTCCCCCGCTGCACAGAGGTCCCAAATTCAATTCTAACGGGAAGTTTTTCAAATATTTATTTATTTATTTTATAAACATAAACGGCAAATCTGCCTTTTACAAACATTTATAATATTAACATATTTGGCCTAATATGAATTTTAAAAAAAACATATATAACCTTATACCCAAGATTTATTAAAAACAAAATTAAACTAAAAATTATACAAGATTTATATTTAAAAAAATAACCTAAAAATTATACAGCATATTCAGAAGAAAGTTTAAATAATAAAACATTCTAGAGTAAAACAACAAGAAAATCATAAGTACTGTTTCAACAACAACAACAACAACAACGAACCATCACGCCGTTTCCCCGTAGGGGTAGGCAGAGAGGATAGAACGCCATAACACTATGTCTTTGCATACAGACCTCGCTTCCTCTACATTCATACATCTTCTCATGCACGCACGCCGATTATTCCTACTTTTGACATGTCCATCTTCAAGTATTTGATGGACTCGATCGTGCCATGTCTTTATCGGTCTTCCTCGTTTTCCGCATCCATCAACATTTGCATCGTAGATCCTTTTAGCCGTTCTTTCGCTGTCCATTCGCTCTACATGTCCAAACCAACGCAGCACCCCTTTCTTCATTCTGTCAATAATGCATGTCTCAGCCTTACACACTTCACAGATCTCGACATTTGTGCACCTATCGTACATCGCTTTACCACACATTCGCCTGAGGGATCACATTTCGACAGACATTCAAGTATTGTTTCACACGGCAAATATGCAATAAAATGGTAATTAATGGTTCTAAAAATTTAAAAATACAGAAACAGGAATATTTACTGTCCGAAATACTTATTTTATTAAAGAAATATGAATTTCTTGCTTTAGCTTCTGATTGAATGAGCATATTCTGTCGTTTAGTAAGTTTTGCGTCAACAAACGAAGCTAGTGATTTTTTAGGTGAGTACATTTTGGCTGACCTGGGAGAGTTTCTGTATGCTTTTTTTATTCTAGTTGCTCTCTTTGGAGAAAACGTAATCTCCTCAATCATTTTTGCAGCATCCCTTCTTCCCGCAGATCTTAAACTAATTTGTGCAGCGTACATTAACTGGTCGCCAGACACCAACTCAAGTATAGGCTTTACTATTTTTCGCTTAGTTTTTTTCGTATAATTAACAAAATATTTCTTCCTGCTAGTATTTCCAGAAATAGATGGTACGTCTTTTTTTTTTTTTTTTTTCTTCACATAAGCATTCCTTTAAACGATTTTTTTAATTCCCGCCAAACTGCAAAAGCAGTTTTTTTGCAGGGATTTCTCTCTTTAAACATTTTTATAACACAATATAATAATGTTTACATAAAATATTTTTAAAAAATCTTAAAAATATCAATAAAATAAAAGTTTAAAAAAATTAAATACAAGTAAATCAAGTCTTTTTCGATAACGAAATATATAAAAAATAATAAACAAACACTTTTTTTGACACTGTTTTAAATTCTGATATATGTAGAATCTCTTTGGAAATCAATTTAGGGAAATATATTTTAGCATTCAACCACTTTTTTTTCATAAATATTTGTAGTGTTCTGTTACTTCCGACCCCTTTCGATCTTAATGTGCAACAAAAACGCTTTTTTTTTAAATAAAATAAATAAAACTACTTTGTTTTTAAACACTAATTTTTATTTTTCACCGACCGGTTTCAAAGCAAACAGGCTTGTTTGTCAAGGTTTACGTAACTAATAATGAGAAGCTTGTTTGCTTTGAAACCGGTCGGTGAAAAATAAAAATTAGTGGTTAAAAACAACGTTGTTTTATTTATTTTATTATAATGAATAACCACAAAGTTAGTGCTTCAAATATAAGTTTTTTTTTGTTTATAGATATAACGATCTCTTTAACAAATTTTTAAAGTTTAAATTATTGAAAAATATGAGCTAAAACATTTTTTTCTTTAGTTTTTTTTATTTCCCCTTTGCCAAATGCCAAACAGATTTTTTTTTTGATTGAGCAATCTGAGATAAAAAGTAACATACATTCTAAATAGGCAATTTCTGGCAGCTAATTTCCTATGGATTTTATGACATATATTTCATTTCATAAAATAATAAAATAATATTGATCGGGTGTCTCGGGGATATTTTTGTAGGCCTTCACAAACTCAAATAACAAACTTTTATAATCCGATAATTCACTGTTTAGTTATTTCCCCTCATGAAATAAAAAAGAAAAATAATACAAAAAGTAAATTGTTAAGAAAATACCTTCAACAAAAATATCCATGATGTAAAATCAAACAGTAATGCTAACGCTTTGCTAATAAGGTGTTGTCAACTTAGGAATGCAAACGCTATTAAAACACTGAAAAATGTTAGGTGCTTTAATTAGAAACTTTGGCAAGATCGCATCGCGTTAACATTGTTGCCATATGGGTAATTGATTTGGTTTATGATGCTCCATTTATGTTTTAAGTTATTATGTAAGAAATAATTGGAATTCAAAATAGTGAATAAATAACCAGATTTCCCTCTAGAATTGACTTTAAAACCTCAGTGCGATGGGCTGATGTATCGCCAATTTACCCGCATGCTACGAATAACAATGATTGCTTTTGTAGAGATACTTTTTCTTTTCCGTCCCTTCTCCGACCACCTATATATTATACACGGTGTTTCAGGGCCAATCACGGTGAACTTAAAAAAATAATGTTTTTTTTTCAAATGTATTTTTTTGTAATTTAAAAATGTAGTATATCTTTCATTTCTCGGACTCACATCCCTCCCACAAACACCTACCCTCTTTTAAGATAAAAAAACGTATTTGACCAACGATGCGTTACGCCTTGGACGCGGACGAGGGATGCGGCTGGGTAAGGAAGGTGTAGGGGTTTGTGGAAGGGATGCCAGTCCGAGAAACTAAGGATTTACACCATTTTAAGTTTTTTTTACGCCCACATGACTTTAACATACACATAAGTTATAAACTATTTACAAATATAAAATAACAATTTATAATTAATTAATTTATTTATTAACGGACATTGTCCATGTATACAATTTATAAGGTTTAAATATTACAATAAAAGAATAGTTTAAAACATAAAAAAAAGAAGCATTGACAAACATAAGGGACATCGAGACAAGATCTGGACTATTTATTTAGTGCTCGTTTAAATCGTTGTAAACTTAAACCAAAAAAGTCCAGATCTTGTCTTGAGTTAACAATACGACAAAGGCGGGTCATTGGAGAATTTAGGCCATAGTTTGTTCTATGCTGATCGATGAACAGTACTTCATTGTTTCTCAATCTACGAGTCGGAATATTGAATTTTTCTTGTCCCAGTAATGATGGAACATCGATTATACCATTTAGTATGCCGAACATATATATGGAGTCAATATTAGTTCTACGTTTTTGTAGACTAGAAATATTTAACATTGACTCTATTTCAGCATAAGAATAATTATCTCTCTCTAGTCCAAGCATCCACGCTATTTTTCGTAGCAAGCGATGTTGGACTGATTCAATGTGATTTATGCGATTGACATAGAATGGAGACCAGACCACGGAGGCATATTCTAGAAGAGGGCGAACAGTTGAGCAATAAAGAGTTTTGATTGTACGGACATTAGTAAAATCAGAGGATATTCTGTTAATGAAGCCAAGTAATTTCAGTGATTTATTTACTGTATTATCTATATGCTCGTTGTATGTCAGTTTATAGTCCAAAACAACTCCTAAATCTCTGATGGACTTGACTGCATCAATTTTGGAGTTTTCTAATAGGTACTCTAAGGAAATTGGTTGTTTTGTTCTATGAAATGACATTATTTTGCATTTTTTAATATTTAGTTCTAATTTATTCAATGAAAATATTAGACACTAAATTATTATTTTTAAAAAATAGGAATAATTGGCTCTTGAAGGTTGATAAAGTTATAGCAAATACATTGATTGTTTGGTCACCAGTGTATTTGTTCCCATAGAGAGTGAATTCTCGGGAACAGAGAAATATCACATACTACGAATGCCGATAAAAATATTTGAAATGGAATTAGAATAATTAATTGTGTTTTCAAAATCAATATGGATATCGTGGAGAAATGTTTTCATACATAAATGACAAAAGGTAATTCAATAAAAATATGTTACTAGAAAAACGCGACGTGCTTGGCCTTGGTTGTGTGAAGACTCGTGACAATATTCTAAACAAATTTCTATGGCCAGGAACATTAGGGGCGTGGCCAATGGAATTACTGTTTTTGCGGGAATTAAAAATTACAAATTAAAAAATATTTTTAATGCTTCTAATAATAGGCAAAAAAATTTTTTTTTACTGGACAGTATTTCATGGACTTTTATTACTTTAAAAATGTAAAAAAAGTCATATTTCCGTATTAATGTGCGGATTTGACTTAGATATATTAATATGGTTCCAGCTCTAATGTATGGGAGCGAAGTATGCAATTGGAAACATGATGATGAAAGTAGGTTGAATGCTGTCGAAATGCGATCCCTCAGACGAATGTGTGGTAAAGCGATGTATGATAGGTGCACAAATGTCGAGATCCGTGAAGTGTGTAGGGCTGACACATGCATTACTGACAGAATCAAGAAAGGGGTGCTGCGTTGGTTTGGACATGTAGAGCGAATGGACGGCGAAAGAACGGCTAAAAGGATCTACGATGCAAATGTTGATGGATGCAGAAAACAAGGAAGACCGAGAATGACATGGCACGATCGAGTCCATTAAATACTTGAAGATGGACATGTCAAAAGTAGGAATAAACGGCGTGCGTGCATGAGAAGATGTATGAATGTAGAGGAAGCGAGGTCTGTATGCCAAGATAGAGTGTTATGGCGTTCTATCCTCTCTGCCTACCCCTACGGGGAAACGGCGTGATGGTTTGTTTGTTTGTTTGTTTGTTCATATTAATATACTAGCGGACCCGACAGACGTTGTCCTGCCCGAACGTTGACTTGCCTGCTATTATCTTGGAAAAATACTTTTCATCCAGGTACGTACTTGTTTGTGATTCAATTCCATAAGTTAAAATTGTTAATATTAAACAAATATTGAATTTGAGTAGGTACTTGTTTGTGGTTGAATTCCAAAACAAAAAATTAATATTTTTTTAAATATGGCATTCTTTTTGCAAACGTCAAACTCCGGTCGTCTCACCAACAAACGGGTGTACTTATGTAGGAATAAGATATTTTTAATGTATTGAATTTAATATTATTTTAGTGTCACTAAAAATCCAATAAAAATAAATAAATGGGTAGAAATTATAAGGAATTTAAGAAAAGGATCTAATTGAGATCCACAAAAAACAAATGCTGTTTGTAAACATTCAAAAACAAACTTTTTTTACATGCTTTTTTTTCATTTTTTTGCAAATACATTCTCCACGAATGCTACTTTGGTAGATCGATGAATAAAACATTTATGCTCCTAACTTTTTGTTTACATATTCGATTGAAAGTATCTACGAACACGCACAGCGTAAAGATCTATATTTCTCTGAAAACCGCACGTAAATCGGTTAAGCCGTTTAGGAGTACGGTGATATCATACGTACAAAGGAATTATATATATAAAGATATCTAAAACAAATATGATTCCTCATTAGGCTATTAGGCACATTGAAATAAATACATTTGACCAAATCAGTAACACCAAAAAGATTATTTACAACTTTACACAAATTATATAAATAATTTAGAAAAACATTTTAAAAGTAGTTTTTTGAAAAAAGATAAAATGAGTTTTTTTTAAGTTTACCACGAAGTATGTTCCTCTAAAGTTTTTTAGTCTGGCCTTAGAACGCCGTGAATAATATCTACGTTGGAAAGGTAGATAGGTATTATGCTTTTTTTAACTAAAAAAATACTTTGATTGGCTCGTCTATTAAGTTGCTAAATGGTACTTGGTAACTTTTTCCTTTCGGGCGTAGATTTTATAAGCGCTATTTTTTTTGTACTATTTTTATAAAAATATTTTCACTTTGTCCAAATTTTTGTAGAAATGGCAGGGTTTCACTTGCTAGAGAGTTTTCAAAATACAAATATTACAACGGAGATGACATTTCAAAGTCTGGGCATTTTTTTTGCACTACGACAGGCCAGAAAGCCTAGTTACAGCACAGAACACCTAGGCTTGCGGAAATCACATTATATTTTTGTGTTCTCACCGGGAATCAAACCCGGAACCTTCCGTTTGTCAAGCGTCTTGACCACTACACAGTTTTTTTTAAGGGTTTCTGACCGGTAATTAATTTTTATGTAGTGAGTGTCCTGACGAAGAGACGGGTCCGTATCGAAACCGGTAGACATAAAAAGTTGGTAAGTGGTTGTATACTTATACTTACTATCATTAGTTACACTATGGTTGGTTTACAAAAGCAGTGCCCTATGCACCAATGGGCGCGAGAAGAGGTATAATAATGATAACGAATAACGTCACTAGTAAACATATGTCAAACGAAGCTTAACTGGCAGTGCATAACAAAGTTGTAGTCCCGACACTTATGTATGGAAGTGAATCATGGAACTGTCAGAGGAAGGAAGGAAGGAAGGAAGGAAGAAAGGAAGATCTCTTAGACGAATGTATGGGAAATCAATGTATGACAGGGTAACGAATTATGAAATAAGGCGAGAGTGTAAATCTGAGTCAGGTATAATTGATAAGATTAAGAAAGGGTCTCTGAGATGGTTTGGTCATGTAGAACGAATGAACGAAGAAATGATGGTAAAACAGGTATATATGGCGAGAATGAACGGTAACGTGAGACGAGAACGACCAAGGAAGACATGGCATGATCAGATGAACCAAAATATGAAGTCTGGTCATGTCAAAAGCAGGCAGAGCCGAAGCGCATTATGACAAGATGTATGAATGTGGAATAAAATAGAAATGTATTCAAAGATAAACGTTTGTGGCGGTCCATTATCTCCGCTTACCCCTACGGAGAAATGGCATGATGGTAGGAGCAGAAGTAGTAGAGTAAGTAAATAAAAAATATTTTCGTATGGAAGACTAACAATATTAAAAACATTTTTTATTAATTATAGTGACTTTATCTCCAGATCGTGTTGCGGGTAACCCGCATAGGCGGGCCTTTAGCACCAAAATGTCACCTGGACGAATTTAGTTCTAGATGGAAACGATGTAGATAGTCTCTTATTTATCTCTGCATACCCCGTTGGGGGATGTTCATATTGAGAAAACTATTTAATGTATTTTTTTAGATTTATTATAAAACAATATTTTACAAATCGACGAGCTCTACGTATCACGGGCGTGCGGTGAGGTTTTCGATTAGAGAAGCAGTTACTTTATACGTGGTATGTATATATATATATACATATTTGGACTGTTTATATAGCGCTATTTTTGTGAAAATCACCTTAAGGGCGCTGTAAAATAAGTCAATATCCCAGCACGTCTTGCAGCTACAGAGCGCCCGGATAGTAAGAAATCTTGCCTCTATTTACATTTTTTTATTTGACAATGAAATTTAGAGTTTAAGTAGCTTAGGTGTAAATATTTTAATCTTTCATATATTTTCTTGTATTTAAAAAATAAATTTAAATATTATTATTTGTATAAACATGTTTATTCTGATCTTTCCGGCTGTTAATTTTTATCTGTTATTCATTGTTTTTATAAATGTAAATAATATTATTAAGTCAGCATAAATATAATCTTCACCAACAAGCTACAAAAAGTGGCTTGGTGGGATTTTAGTTTTAGTAAAAATATAACAAGTGAATCTTTTTTTTTTTTTTAAATTGTAAAAATATATAATTATGCTATTGAGTAAAAAAAATAATTAATTAATTAAGTGGTATTTTAAAAATCGAAATTAAAAACTTGTTTATAAAAATCCTTGTAGAAGCTTGATTACAACAAGTCTTGCAGCTACTGAGCGCATGGACGGTTGGAATTCTAGACCCCATTCACTAAATTTAGATATTTGATGGTTGATAACATTTACCCAGAGAAGCTAGATTACTAATCGTCTTACAGCTACAAAGTGCATGGACGAGTACAATTCTAGCAACTTAAAATTATCAATAAATTTAAAGAAATAAACATTGAGCATAATACGAGTAGTAAGTTTGGAAAGGTAAAATACTTAGGTAAAATATGAACCATTTACCAAAACAGTAGTAATTCTTTAGTTATTTTAGTTCTTGAGTTTTTAAAAAAAGTTTTTGTGTAAATTAGGGCGTTTTCACACCAAAATATTTCATACTCCCTGGACTGGTACCTGAAGCGTAAGACTGATCATATTACCTTCATGTGAGATGAATGATCAGGATAAGCTTCAATTGGTGTACGAAAAGGGAGTGATGATGATAATGATATAAAATATAATTTTGTGACTTCGCTCTTTTTCTTAATAGAAGTCTGATTTTTACCTTTTCTCCGGTATTGTGATCATGTTCATGTCGGATTTGATATTTTTTGTTTAAATGCTGTGTTTTTTAAAAAATTAATAATATTATACACAAAATTATTGGAAACGGGGAACTAAAATAGAAATTTAAATGTCAATGTTTTATTTTCCAAGTAAACTTTTTATTTGCTTTCGTATTTATTCTAATTAATAATTATCTAACTTTAATTAAAAAAATTAATCTACATCTACATTTTATTTTTTTCTATTTCGTATTTTCATATCCAGAATGTGACTTTTAATTTTTATTTTAAATATTTTTTAATGTATTCATAAATGCATCTCTACCATAATTTTCATAATGTATTCTTGATACAGTATACCCACGCACAGGCCATGCCTATGTGGGCATTGTTTTGTTTTTATAAATGAAGTTAAATATATTTATTTTTAAATATATTTCAACAAAGAGGGAAAACATTTTTTAAGTAGGGAATATGGACGTCTAGGCATTTACAGGGCTTATGGCCTGTCATTGGTTGGTTTAAGTGGCCATTTTACACACTGTGTAACATTCACCATTCTGCCCATGTTTCAACATCCACATTTCGTCAACTCTTCCATCTGTTGACTTTTGTGAAGTAAAAAAGCTGAAACATTTATCACGTGGGTGAGATTCATCCGGCTGAACCGAATCACCTACTAGGCAACGCCCGAAAACAATTTTCAAATTTTTATACATCGGATGTTGAAACATGGGCAGAATGGTGAACTTTACACAGTGTGTAAAGTGGCAACTTAAACCAGCCAATGACAGGTCATAAGCCCTGTAAATGCCTAGACGTCCATATTCCCTTCTCAAAAATGTTGTCCCTCTCTGTTGGACAAAATTTAAATATAAATAACTCCCTAGGAAGGAAATCCAGCCAGTCTGCAAGCATTTGGACATACTCAAACATTGTTATATTTATTTTAATATAATTATACATTTTTACAATTTCAACATTTCAATTTTCGCGCGACCGCGCTCTTCTCACTTCTCCCCAAATAAGCAACCGTTTGTTTTTATAAATATTTTATTTTTAACAATTTTCTTTGTTCTAAATATTTTTTTAAATATGCTAATGTCTTCTTGCCC
Source organism: Micrasema longulum (assembly GCF_059751315.1). Lineage (NCBI taxonomy): Eukaryota > Metazoa > Arthropoda > Insecta > Trichoptera > Brachycentridae > Micrasema > Micrasema longulum. The sequence continues at coordinate 28,965 of NW_028278531.1, read as the reverse complement.
ATGCTTATCATCGTGGTTTCGGATGAGACAGGGTTTAAAGAACACCCTGTATATATATTTTTTAAATATAAGAAAATATATGAAAAATTAAAATATTTACACATAAGTTATTTATTACATAAACACTTATGATCGAGTCACTTTCTTATTTTGCTCTTGTTACATTGTGTGTAAAAATTATAAATAATATGTAATAAAAAATGTTACAAACGTAAACAAAAAAAGGACAATAAATAAATAAAATCCCAACAGCTTGTGCGGTCGGTAATTGCAGGACGTGTTGGTATGTTGACGGTCCAGCGTCCTCGAGGTAAATTACATAAAAATGGCGCTTTGAAAATTATCCGGAAGAAATAAATAAATATGATGAAATATTTTTACAACTCTCCACTTGATAGACCCTTCCTTACAAGCCGTTCTATCCCAGGTGCAATGGATTTGTCGTATCAAGTTACACGTGGCCCACACGGACGACATTAGTGTCGCACGCCAATTATTATTAATATTATCAACCATCGAATCTATTAAACTCTATTAAACAAATTAAGATAAGGGAATTGATGGAAAAGGAAGGGTCTTTCAAAGATGTTACTACAGTATCTCTGTTTAAATCACGTCTGAAGAAACATCTCCTTTCTCTTCCTTAATCTCTCCTTTCCTTTTTCCTCCTTTTTCCCTTTTCCCATTAAGTAATAGTCTTGATTTAATGTTATTTATAAACAAATACGTTTTTTTCTGTTTTTATAAATCTTTAGCTTTTTAATCTTTTTTTTCCTATTGAATATGTTCTGTAACTTGAATTATAAAAATAAAACTTTTAATAAAATATATAAAACAACTTTGTTTTTAACCACTAATTTTTATTTTTCACCGACCGGTTTCAAAGCAAACAAGCTTCTTCGTCAAGGTTTACGTAACTAATGAATTGATTCCTTTTTTATTTTTATCATATTCACTAAATTCTACACGCGGACCCAATATTAGTGAACATGATAAAAATAAAAAAGGAATCAATTCGTTAGTAACGTAAACCTTGAAGAAGAAGCTTGTTTGCTTTGAAACCGGTCGGAGGAAAATAAAAATTAGTGGTTAAAAACAAAGTTGTTTTATTTATTTTATTATAATGAATAAGCACAAAGTTAGTGCTTAAAATATAAACTTTATAAAACTTTTATTTCATTGGTTGGTTGGAAGAAATTGCCATTTGGCAATAAGCCCGCCAATGTACAAATAACATTATTTACAAAAAATTTAATAAATAAATTATTTGTGTCTTTTTAATGCCAATACATGAAGGTGCTGGATATAAGACAACTGTACCTAAAAGAAGCACTTACACACTTCTGGTCGAACAGTGGGGAGAGGTCTCAGCAGAATGTCTGTACGAGGTTTTCCCGGAGCACGAATTATGTCATACCCAAAACCCGTACGACTTTTGCTCAAAGACATCTCTCATTTATCGCATCGAGAGTGTTCAATATTTTGGAAGAACGAATAAAGCTCTCAAGGACAAAAATTATTTTCAAGAAAGGAGTCAAGGACTGGATTTTCCTTAGTGGGAGGGATTTGAGTGGGAAACTCCTTGATGATTTTCCAAATGCTTGAGTTTACTGTTTACCATATTGATGTGCTATAAATATGTTTTTTCAAATATTTTTTACAATATGTTTTCATGTTTCGGATCCGATATTTGTGGTGATATACTCATGTGTCTGTGTCATATAATTGCTCGTCCCATCTCAACACAGGACTGCTAGTCCCATGGAGTTGGGACTTATTGCCTCAAATAATGTACAATAACCTTATGTATGTAAATAAATAAATAAATATCTGTATCTTAAGCATTATATTAGAAGCCCTGTAGGAATTGTATTTATTTAAGAAAAAAATACCATCTCAATACAATATCTTTTTCAGCCAGAGAGAGTGAAAATAAGTGTCATAATATGTTTATTGGTGGAGTGAAGTAATGACGTAATGAGGAAGTTCAGTGGTTTTTAAAAAAAAATATTTGTTACTAGACTGTTCATAAACTTAGTCAAATTAAAAAAAAAAAAAAATTACATATCGTATTATCGGCGCTACGATTTTTCAAAGTTTTGTATTTCTGAAATAACTCCGCGTGTAACGTCAGAGGTTCATTTCCGCTTATTCTCATTCAGTTCTTCCCATTGGTCCAGAAGCGACGAGCAGACCGGAAATCTTCCATAGCTCTTAGATTATAGGTTGATTCACATGAACCAGTGACGTCATTTAAAGTAGTGTGGTTTTATCAAAATATATTTTTTTTTTCTGTACATTTTCAAGAAACTTTGCCGTTCAATTTAATGCTCTAATTTTTACCCCGCGAAAAAAAACATTTTTTGTATCCAATTTCCCGTGGGGCTGAAGTTCCTAATTATAGGGACTTGAGTGAACGTCACTGCTGATTGTCTACAGGTTTACAGATTTTTTCAATGTGCTTTATGTTATTATCAATAAAAATAAATAATTTTAAAAAGTCAAACGTTACAAATTTAGTATGTAAAATATAGTAATACGTATTTGTTTGATTTTTTTTTAAAGAAGCATTGAAAGTGATCCAAAGAGCTTCGGTCTAACTTAAGAGACAATTTGATAGTTGGTAACATGTAGAAGCTAAATTACTAAACGTCTTGCAGCTACGCAACGCACGGACGAGGTAAATTCTGGCAACTTAGGAAAAATTTCAATACATTTACAATAAAATAACAATGAATAAATATACTAAGACGGAGAACATCGCCATCTCTGTTGAAAAACTTATCAAAGTTGAATTGTCTTGTATCATATTCCACATAGTTGCGTCTTCGGAGAGAATGCCGTCGAAGATGTCATAATGTATTTTTTTGAATGCCCCGAGAGAGACGAGAACGAGGTGCCTGCATGTACGACGGCCTGTCGCCGTAACGATCGGGCTACGATCTGCCCCTAAATAAACATTTGACCAAATATTTTACGATCACATAAATAATACAGCCTTTATACGAAACCTTAATAAAATTAAAATATTTTATTATTTTGTCGCTGGCGCGGTGCTTTCGAATTCCGACGATTCTCAAACTTCTGCGAATCGATTATTTTATTGACTTATTTCTCGAAGATGGTCTGCCTCGTGGTGTAATGGTCAGCGCGTTTGTCTACCACGCGAGAGGTCTCAGGTTCTATTCCCGACAACGTTTTTATTTTTTTTATCATTACATTTAATGTTTTTTCTTTACAATATACATAAAAGGTGAAACAGAGAATTCAAAAAATTAAGAAAAAATAAATCGCAATAAAAAACATATAAACAGTAAGAATAGTAAAAAAAAATCAAAAACATCATCAGTATTCCTTTGCCGCACTTAATGGTGCATACGGCACTGCATTGGTACACCAATCGCAGCGTATCTTGATCATTTTTCTTACATAAGGGTAAGATGATCAGTCTTACGCTTCAGGTACCAGTCCAGGGACTATGAAATATTCTAATGTAAAAACACCCTTTTAAATAAATATTTCAAATTTTTTTAGATGTAGAAAATATATTAAATACAAAGGGCAGTAAAATTATTTTATTAAAAAAAAATGGTAATAAATTATTATTACCATTCCGAACCTAATAGTGCATATGGCACTACATTGGTATACCAATTGTAGCGTATCTTGATCATTTTTGTCACATGAACGTAAGATTATCAGTCTTACACCTCGGAGACTAGTCCAGGGACTATGAAATATTCCAGTGTGAAAACACCGTTTTAAATAAATATTTCATATCAACCATGTCGGGAATCGAACCCGAGACCTCTTGCATGGTAGACAAACGCGCTGACCATTACGCCACGAGGCCTGTAAATACGGTACACGATAAATAGTAGTACCCATACAAAAGTAATTATAGAATGCGATATTTATTTATTTATTCATATTTTTCGCTTACAAACTATAATTAATAATAGAAATAATGTGATCTCACTGGGGTTACTCGTGCCGAGGACACTTAACAATATATTATTTTGAAATGTTTTTACATTTGAGAATGAACAAAGAAGACTAACTTTATAAACAGAGATAATTAACAAAATATTCAGACTGTTTTAAAAACTAGGTATATATGTACATCTTTATTATTTATATTATAAAACGGACAGTAAAAATAACAAAAACCTTACATAAGCTATACACTTGTGAAGCAGTTGATTCAATATTGGTTCGGGCGAATGAGACAATCCATTTTACTTCTACCTAGCTCTACTATTCATTTTTTTATAGCCTTTTTAAACATTTTCTCGTTACTAATTGTTTTAATAGATAGTGGAAGTAGGTTAAAGATTTTAATTGAATAATACTCAAAATCCTTTTGTCCGAAAGTGGTATTAGTTTGTATTTGTTTAAGTTGCCAATGTGTTGAGGATCTAGTGATTATATTATGTGATGTATTGTGGGGGTTATGTCTTTCATTTGAGTAAGAGTAGTTTTTGAATATGTAGGTGAGTATCGTTTTAGCGTATAATTGTTTTGGTGTCATAAGTTGTGATTTGTGGAATATTTCTTCAGTAGATGTCTGTATCGTCTGTTTATAATCTAACAAATGTTAATTACCGTTTACCATATTTGAAATGATTTCATAGAGTTGATTTGGTGTTATCGGAGTACGGAGTGAGCGGAAATCTTACACGTGCTGTTGCTTCTCTGTATAAAGACAGCACAGCATGTGTTAGGGTAAACAGATCATACACATCGTGGTTTGACATTCATAAAGGAGTGAAGCAGGGATGTGTGATGTCACCATGGCTGTTCAACGTGTATATCGATAACTGCATGAAAGAACTGAAAGGCTCTAGAATGGGAGCAAAAATAGGTGATTTAAATGTCAATTGTCTTTTGTATGCTGACGATGCTGTAATTCTTGCTAACAACAAAGAAGAACTGCAATTCTTGGTAACAAAGGTCTACGATGTATGCAAGAGAAGCGATTTGCTGATGAATGTCGATAAATCGAATGTGATGGTTTTTGAAAGAAATTAAAATATGACGTAATTTAAAAAAAACTGTTTTAAAATTCAGTTCTTCCCATTGGCCAGAAGCGACAAGCAGACCGAAAATCTTCCATAGCTCTCAGATCATAGGTCGATTCACATGAACCAGTGACGTCATTTAAAGTAGTGCGATTTTATCAAAATATTTTTTATTATTTTTTCTGTACATTTTCAAGAAACTTTGAAGTACAATTTAATGCTCTAATTTTTACCCCACGTAAGAAAAGATTTTTGGTATCCAATTTCCCGTAGGGCTGAAGTTCCTCATCGTTATTGCCGAGTACATAGAGTCGATTCAGAATAGCATAAATGAGTAAACTGTTCGCGAATTGTTGCAATTATACGGAGGTATTTGATAATACGTAGAACTGTTGGTTTACCAAATAAAATATAATATTATATTATGATATTATGCTTGTTAATTACTTATTCGAAGTGACAATATCAAAAAACATTAAAAAAAATTACTTACACCTTAAATTAAAAAATAAAAAAGTATTGTTTTGAATTCGTTTGTATTTTGAGTCAAGTGTCAAACCATGCTATGCTTTAAATCCCTTGATCTTGTTTTGATGTCTGCAGTCGATGACGTCACTTCCTTCCCTGACTGCAAGTCAAGAAAGTCCAGTACTTCGTGTAATATCGTAATGCACAACACGCCGGAATAACCCTCTTTAAATCGATTTAAGTTAAGGATAAGTTCAAATAACGTGAAGTGATAATAAAACGATCGAGTGCTATCCTGGAGCGAGTGTCGAAGGAAGAAAAACGTAAGTCCTTCTCGCTTTCATTTAATTCCTGGAATGACACATGTATTATAACCTCAGAGTAGAAATAATATTACAATAAGGTTATTAATTGGTCGGCAATTATTGCTAATAAATTTGGGAAAAGTGTTGATATTTTAACACGTGTGATTCACAAATCAAAAAATGACTCGAGTCTGTTCATTATTACAAGAATTTCCAAACAAACAAACCAGCCACGTGAAATCTGACGGAGAATAGCCTATTTCACACATATCATCTTAATCTTAACTGCACGGTAAAATTACAGTGGATTGTCATTTGAGGGTATTATTGGGAAACGCGGCATAATCCATCTTTTTTATTTTGAGCAAATCACAAAAAACTGATGCAATACTTAACTTCAACTTTTTAAAAAACTTCAATACATTATTATAATTAGCAAAAATTTTAAACGTAAGCAGTGATGGCATAAGCTTGATTATGTCAAGAAACAGTAATGAAATAATAAATTTAATTTGATACGTTCCAACTTTGCAATACTCAAGTAGCCATGTTTGCAACACATCCAATAATTTAAAAGTTCCTACAAATTAATCCGTATTTTAGACTGACAATGTTATAATTATTGTACACAATTGTTTTCTGAATAAGTTTCAATTAATATCTCTTATGTATTAGATTCGTTTGTACCTACATATTAAACTTTAATAATATTTATGTTCTTCGTTTTTTTTGTTGATTGATTTGGTGTTTATTTTGTAAAACTCCATATTTAAACTTATTATATTAGAAATCAGTGTTTGATTTTTAATATTATAAGTTCTTCGTTTTTTTTTATAAAACTCCATAGTTAATTTTTTTAATAAGAGTATCCATAAAAACGCCTCGGTTAATATATTAAATAAATAAAAATATATTAGTGTTCTTATCATCACCATCATCATCATTCCTTTTCCGCACCTAATGGTGCAGAGGGCACTAGATTGGTACACCAATCGCAGCATATCTCGATCAATTTTGTTACATGATGGTAAGGTGATCAGTCTTACGCTTCACGTACCAGGCCAGGGGCCATACAATATTCTAGAGTGGAAACACCCTTTAAAATAAATATTTCATATCAACCATGTCGGGAATCGAACCCGAGACCTCTTGCATTGTAGGCAAACGCGCTGACTATTACACCACAAAGCCGACTGTTCTTGTAATTTACTTAAGTATTTCAATTTTGGTGACCATTTTCAATGAGTTGTAAATAACTCACTATTATAATCAAACCAGTCTGACGATGTCGGTCGCGACAGAACAGCAGTCTCTGATCTTGATTTTGCAACAGTCAATCTCTGATCTACTTATAAACAGTGGTGCATTTCGTGTAGAATTCGTTTTTAAAATGTAACAAAAGTCAGTTAAAATTATTAAGGCATTACTAAAAATCCATTAAAAATAAGTCGATATCTAGAAATTAATAAATTGTAAGGAAATTAATAATTTCAGTATCCATTAAGTATAATTGTTGTTTGCAAACGTTGAAATTCAAACTCTTTTAATATACAAAAAACAACCTCCTCCAAATTTGACAAAATATGCATTTCAGTCGAATGCAACCCTGGAAAATCCACGAAAACACATATATGCTTGTAACTTTTTTTCTACTCAACATATTGAAGATTTTATTGTTTAGTAATAATAATGTTTAGATAATTTATATAGCGCCATTTTTGTGAAAATCACCTCAAGGGCGCTGTACAATAAATAAATATATTTTTTATCAATATTCCTACAGAGATGAGGTAGAATTTTTTCAAATTCAGGATTATCGATATTCGAGCGTTTACAGGGCTTATGACCTGTCATTGGCTGGGTTGAGTGGCCACTTTACGTTTTAACAACATTCCCCATTCCGCTTATTAGCGAATATCGACATTGGCATCATTTTGATTCCTGTATATATCCTGATAATCCTGAATTTGAAAAAATTCTACCTCATCTCTGTAGGAATATTGATAAAAAATATATATACCTACTCCCCCTCGGGAGAAAATCCAGATTTGTGTATGTACAAAAAATACACACACCAAAAAATAATGTTGTGTAATAAATAAATATCCCAACACGTCTTGCAGCTACAGAGCGCATGGACGGTTGGGATTCTAGTTCCTCGTCTCCAATTATGATATATATGAGCCAGATAACAGAACGTATTGCAGCTACTGAGCGCATGGACGGTTGAAATTCTAGACCCCATTTACTAAATTTAGATATTTGATGGTTGATAACATTTACATAATATGATAAAAATAATATGATGGCTATCATCACAAAAAGTCTTGCAGCTTCAAAACGCATCGACAAATGGAATTTCAACAACATAAGAATGATTTTAAAAAGTTAATAATAAAAATAATTTAAAAAAAACGCAATAATAATACATTGAGCAAAGAACTAGTAAGTATGGCAATTAAGTGAACATGTAACAACACAAAAAGTAAAATATAAAAAACTAAACAAAGATAGCATTCTTTAACTTATTATTGAGGTTAACAAGACAATAGACGATACTCAAACTCAAACTCGTCCCTGTTTTATTTTGGTGCGCAGTAAACAGGATCTATTGTCTTTTTCCTTGTAAATAACTGTAAAAACACTTGGTTCACATTTGGCTGTTCCCTGGGAGATGATAGTAGAAACGCATCTGTGTGCGTAGTGGAGAGTGTAGGTACCAAGGAATCTATCCGCTTCATTTTAATTTTGTTTGTTATTACTAAACGTGAATTAGAAACGTTTGCAAAATACCGCACGTAAATCTGTCAAGCCATTTTCGAGTTTTTGCGAGACACAACACGGCGATTCTTTTTTATATTTATAAATAGATTAATTAATATTGTAATAATGTGTGTATTTTATTCAATAAAGACTATTAAAAAATATTTAAAAATATTAAAAAATATGTAACAGTTTGACAATCACGGCGTTCACACACATGCATACACAATATTGTTATAAAATATTGCTTATATCGCGACATATGACAACATAAGTTCGCTGGGTGTGTTTACATATTTCACATACATAATAATGTATACCTCACTACACACACACGCCTGCACACTACACGTGTGAGTTAGGCGCCAACATAAACATTTTTGACAAATGGAATGGTCAACCGCCACGCCGTTTCCCGTAGGAGCAAGCAGAGAGGATAGAACGCCATATCGCTTTGGTAACATTGAAAATGACTTCGGCGAATCTTTGATTAAATTCAATATAGAATCACAAATTACAACAGGGATGGAGAAAACCTTAAATAAGGGAATATGAAAGTCAAGGCATTTACAGGGCTTGTGACCTGTCATTGGCTGGTTTAAGTGGCCACTTTACACACTGTGTAACATTCACCATTTTGCCTATGTTCGAACATCCATATTTCTTCAATTCATCCATCTGTTGATTTTAGTGAAGTTAAAAAGCTGAAACCTTTATTGTTGTGAAGAGATTCATCTGACTGAATTATTTCACAAACTAGGCAACGCCTGAAAACAATTTTTCAATTTCAACAATAAAGGTTTCAGCTCTTTAACTTCACTAAAATCAACGGATGGAAGAATTCACACACACAACTGGATTCTTAAATGCAATCAAAAATAATAAAACACGTTTAATTAATCCAATTCTTTAGACTATGTTGGTTGATCCATTAAAAGCGTCGACCACAATCGATTGGAAATAATTTAAATGATTCCATGGAACGATGGAACCATAATAATTAATATTAATGTATCTGCGCAGGCGCAGTTCTGGCCAATCACAAGTGCGCATGCGTAGATTCCGGTTTCCCCGCTTTTTTACTCGCCAATTCGATTAAATTTCAAGTTGTGGTCTGACATCAACTGAATTTCGATTGCCAAGTTTTTTCCGTATTTTTTTGTCCCATGAGGAAGTTCAGTGCAACGGGAAACCGGATTTAAAAAATGTTTCTTACGCTAGGTAAAAATATAACTTTTACATTTTCAAATAGGTAATAGGGTCTATGAAATTCTGTCCTGTAGTTTTTTTTTGATACTTATTCATTATCATCATCCCCTTTCCGCACCTAATGGCACACCAATCGCAGCGTATCTTGTTCATTTTTGTTACATGATGGCAAGATAATCAGTCTCACACTCAGGTACCAGTCCAGGGACTATGAGATATTTTAAGTGTAAAAACGCCCCTTTGAATAAATATTACATATCAACCATGTCGGGACCTCTTGCGTGGTAGGCAAACGCGCTGACCATTACACCACGAGGCCGACTAAATTATACGGTAAAGTTTCTTGAAAATGTACGATTTTTTTTAAAAATAAAAACGAACTACTTTGATCGACGTCATTAGTTATGAATCAACCAATGATAAGAGAGCTGAAGAAGATTTTCGGTTTCCGGTTTACTTACTGTCAACGGATTAATCGGCAGAACTAAAAGAGAAGAATTACTTATTAGTGCCATTTTTAAATTTGTAATTTTGAATACCCGCAAAAACGTCATTGCATTGTCCACGCCCCTTATACGTCACGATTCATGTTAATTTTTAACTTTGCTCTTAGCCGTTCATTTTTTTTCGGAACATCGTCACGAATATTGACGTCACAACTATCAATGCCAAACATGTCGCGTTTTTCTGGTGACATATTTTTTTACAATTTCTTTTTTCAAATTATATATGAAAACATTTCTGTGCAATATTATTATTTTATTTAATGTACTTATCTATATTTTCCATACTTATATACAGGTGTTTTGTTTTATTATAATTGTTTTTCAATATTATTTTATACTTTGTCAAAGGCGGAAGCCGTCGTAATAAATAAATAAATAAATAAATAAATATCCGTATTGATTTTGAAAATACAATTGATTATTCTTAGTCCATTTCATATAAATAAATACAACCTTCGGTCAAAGAGCATTGGCCTACTACTCGGTTAAAGTGTACAATCTACTTCCATTATCCAGAAGGACAATTAGTAAGTTCTCACAATATAACATTGCTTTAAAGAAATGGATAGTGGAGGTGGGTTGCGCACGGATCGATGAGTGGATCAAGCCAAATAGATCAAATGTGTGTACTGTTTATGAAATTGGTTTTTCTTTTTTTTTTCATTTCATTTTTTTTGCACCACAACAGGCCAGGATGCCCAATTACGGTGGTGAATTACATTACAGAACAACCAGGCTTGAGAAAACTCACATTTTTATTTTTGTGTTCTCACCGGGAATCGAACCCGGAACCTTCCGTGTGTGAGTCAAGCGTCTTGACCACTACACCACGGAGGCCGCCGAGTTCTATTGGTCTATATAAATTGGTTATGTTTTTTATGATTATTTTAGTTTTTTATTGTTTATTATATTAATGATAATTAGGTTAATTGGATTAATAACGTTTTTTTTATTGTCATTATTATGTTAACTTTGTTAAATAGCTAATCTTAAGCATGTTTCACATTTTGTAAAATGTTTCCCTCGGCACGGGACACCCCAGTGAGGGAACATTATTCTGTATAAAAAAAAAGAATAAAAACAATGTAAATGTATAAATAAATAAATATATTTTTATCGCCATACGTAGTATGTGATATTTTTCTATTATACGGCGAATTTTCTCGAAGATTTATATAAAAAATGTTAATATTACTTTTTTAATTTGTATAATTTCTTTAAATTTTGTCTTTGTAAACGAAAAATAAGAAACTTGCTGAAAAGCGGGTTTCGCGGAGTAGAGGGTTTTATTGTTTTTCTTTTTACGTTTTCTGTTCATAAATAAAATTAAAAGAAAGTATATACATTTGCCAATCCGCACTCAGTGCATAGGAAACTGCATTGGCGGGTTATATAAAAGCAGAGTATCTTGATCATTTGATAGATAAATGAAGATAAGACGGTCAATCTTACGCTTCAGATCCAGACATAATCAAACTATCACGCCGTTTGGCCGTTTCCCCGTAGGGGTGAGCAAAGATTCGCTCGAGATATCGCATTTCGTCAGCATTCAGCTTGCTTTCATCCCTGTTTTTCCAAGTTTTGTGAACGCGCCAGCACTTTTTAATCGATCTGTACCTTCTGGTATATTATAATATGTTTGTAGGTAGGAACTAGGAACTAATCTGTTTATTTTATTTACCTTACGGTTTATCTACATATCCATTCCCAGAGGATTCTATAGTCAACTTTTGAAATTTATAACAAATATGCATACCTTATCGTTGATTTTGCAATGCCAAAATTTATTTACCAACAGTATATCAAATGATAGTACTCAGGTAATGTCATAAATTTAAAACTGTACATATGTTAAAATATTTGAATCTAGTTGTGGATCCGAGGTTTGAACCCCCCTCTACCCCAACTCAATTTCCATTTTCTAATTTAGTGCCACAATTGAAACATATTTTTGTAAATTTATGTTTCATGTAAATTTTAATCATCATATTTTATTATTTGTTTTTTATTTTATAAATTTATTGAATAAAATTAGTATACATAGTATATATATCGATCTCCTGCACTAGGGCCTCGATTATGAACGCTTTCTTCATCTGTACATATCGAGACGGTATACTTAACTTCTGTAATATCTGTATCTACCTGGGTATGCTCTGCCGACGTGTAATCTCGACGTCATATGATCAAAAAGAACCAATCAAAATTCGGTCCGCGTTCCTTACTTCATTAACATTGAAAATAATTCTCATTTATATTTTAAATGGGCTTCTGAGGTAAATAGGGAAAATTGCTAGCTGGAACAAAATTTTTGTCACTTTTAATGCGTAGATAAACGTATCGAGGGGTTCTAGACCCGTCGATACAAACCGATGTACTTACATCAAAACTTGATGGTGGGGGGATCAGTAGTGTATCTTTGTAATCGGTCGGGAGAATTTTATCTTCAACTATGACGTCACCCTGAAAGCTGTCTTTTTAGTGCGTAGATATGTGACCGTGGCGTACGGTTCCCCTTGTTTCATATCCCTCGTATATGTGAAACATTTAACAAAAATTTTCATAGTCTTGATATATTTAACACTCCATACAATATGTACAGAGCTTGATTCATGCTCTTCATTCATAATTCATTAAATCATTAAATAAAATGCAATTTTCCACTCTTACTTTCCTTCAATCATCCTTTACCACTTCTTATCAATTTCCTTCTTATACTTCCCACTATCTCCTTGTTTTGTCCATACTTATCTTATTTTAATATATAGTATATTTATTATTTATAGTTATAGTTTAAACTTTAAGCCGTCGTCGCTTTATTACAGTATTATTTAGTGAATACATATAATTGGATAGCAGGCCCTACTATGTATACATTTTATCTAGTTTTAAAAAAAAATATTTTTTTAACCTGTACATCTGTTTGTATTCCAAATAAATAAAATAAAATATTGGTGTACCCACCCAAAACTTAAGGTGGGGGGTCGGTAGTGTATATTCGTAATCGCTCAAGATAATTTTATCTTCAACTATACCGTCACGGTGAAGGTATGACGTCCTTATCTTTACATCATAATCGAGGTCCAGGACGCCATTGTAAACCGCTATTTTTTTCTCTCGGGACAAACATTTAAATGAATATTTCACGTCCACCCTCCCAGGAATCGAACCCAGGACGCCAAGCGTGATAGGCGAACGTGCCCGCACTACACTACAAAGCGGACGCATCTCCACTCGATTTCCTTTACACTTTTTTCGCGTAATCACACAGTGCCTTTATTTTCGTTCGGGTCGGTCCCAATGACCAAAACATTAAGATAACATCAAATCGTTACTCGCAAGCGAAAAAAGCGAACAAAAAGATGCCGGGACGCTCTTTTCTCATTGGTCGGCAGTGATATATAGAAATATTGGTAGCTGATAGTAATCTTAACATGAACTAGAATGAATCCTTCAACCCGATTGGTGGATTGGTACCCGACTGACTAAGCGAAAAATACCTTTTTTGATAGATGACTCAGCGATTTTATTGCTTATTCCACGATCTGGTGCCGGAAAGGTGTATGGAGTACTTATATTTATAAACACCCGATAAAGTTAAACTTATGGAAATAAGACAAATATATTGTTTAAAATATATATTTACGAACGAAAATGTATTTACAAGTAATTCAAATAGATCAAGTCAAAGAAGGAATCGTGTGTTATAAATACCACATTTTAAAACGAGGCTAGCACAGAGACATGCATATTTTATAGGCCCAAATTAAAAAAAAATTAATTTACTGATAATATTTCATTAATCCCAAACTTGAAAAATTTTCCTTCTTTTAAAAAACACGCACTATCCTGGATTCAAACTAAAGATATTAACTCTTTTTTTCTATGATATATTTTGTAGCTCTTTTAAGGAATATTTTTATGTTTTTTTTTATTGTTATCTTTTACATATTATTTTATTTTCTCTTTCTTATATAACACAAAAATATTATACCTGTCTATTTATCATAGGAGCAAAAATTCATAAACATTTCTTGTATACCCACGAACAGGCCATGCCTTTGTGGGATTTTTTGTTTACTATTTTTACTATTAATATGTATTTCATTGCTATGTAATTATCCTTTATTTTTTTAATATTCTGTTTTACCTCTTATATATTGTAAAAAAAATAACAAAAAAATAAGTAAAAATAATAATAATAATGTTTCTATAGTCCTTAAAATATAACTTGATTAGAACGACATTTGTCAGAAAAAGTGACGACATAACTTTGTAGTAACGTCTAAGGAGTTATTTATATTGACACACGAAAAATCATTCGTATCTGGCGTGTTAATTTATTTTTTTAATACAATGCTTGACACAATGGCGGCCTCCGTGGTGTAGTGGTCAAGATGCTTGACTCACACTCGGAAGGTTCCGGGTTCGATTCCCGGAGAGAACACAAGAAAATAAATGTGATTTTTCTCAAGCCTGGGTGTTCTGTGATGTAATTCACCACTGTAATTGGGCCTCCTGGCCTGTTGTGGTGCAAAAAAATAAACAATAAAAAAAATAAACAAACATAAATCAACATAAATATATAAAATCAGCTTTAAAACTAAAAATAAACTTAAATAAACCTAATTATAAACGACGTTCTTACAAGGTTACATCATTTTGCAAAAACCTTAGAGATGGGACAAATTCATCAATGTAATTGATCGAATAAAAAAATAATTCATTTTATGTTGTTCATGAAAAATGTCTTATTTTTTGGTAAATAAATGTTTTAAACATACTGTACTGGGCTTGTTTTTGCGTTATGTATTAATTTTCGGAAACAGAGTTTCATGTTTGCATGAAAAAACTGATAAAATCGATTTGATCAGTGATCAGTATTTTCCCATCACTAATAAAATTAGTATGACAGCTGTGATATTAATCAAGCTATATTCCAAGGACTATAGCTTAGAGTATAAAACACGAGAGTCTATATTTTGCCGGTTTGAAGTTAAAAATGTAGAATTTATTGCAATAAGCTATTTTATACGTGAATAAAACACCTAAGTCCACTATCGTCATAAAAATGGGTTATCGATATGAAATACAAAAAGGTCCACATTGTTTTAATGCAAAAAACATCAGTACTCCTAGATATACATTGAAAATAATAATTTTACATTGAAAGTTCGTTGAAAATTTAACCAATTCACCCACTAGGCAACGCCTGAAAACAATTTTTAAATTTTTATACTTCTTCTTTTACCAGGTAGTAATTTTCATTACTATGGATTACTTAAACAGAGCCATTTTGAAATATAATACCTCAAGGGCGCTTTACAAAGTGATTATGTAAAGATATAAATTTAATCTTAACTTTTTTAATTTGTAATTTAAGAAAAACAATGTACTTTGACACCACATGGTAAGTATTTATTCAAATGATTTAGAAAACAAGTGGGTTTTAAGTTTTTCCAAAACATCACTTCACTCTCACAGCCTCGCACCTCTGCTGGGAGAGCATTCCACGCCGTAGGGCCTGCGACCGCAAATGCGCGTTCGCCGAATTTAGTGCGCTGTTTTCGTAGAGGTATATTAACTTTTCCTTTTGACGTAGATGTAGCTGATCTAAGCGTAAGACGTCTGTCAGCTAGTTCATCTGGAATGCAGAGTTTCCTTAGATATTCTGGAGCAGAGTTGTGCAGTGACTTATACGAGTACATAAGCCAACAGAGTTTGTGTTCCACCCTCTGTGGAAAACGTAGCCAGTGTAATCCCCGAAGTATTGGAGTGATATGACTCTCACAGCCTCGCACCTCTGCTGGGAGATCATTCCACGCCGTAGGGCCTGCGACCGCAAATGCACGTTCGCCGAATTTATTTTAATTTATTTATTTGGTACAAATAACATTATGTACAAAAAGTTAAATAAATGTATACTTATTTCTTGTCACGCAAATAGGGACATTAAGATTAATTTTGGAGAGTAAGTTAAAACCGTCGGACGTCGAGCTCTATATTTCATGTGCCAGCAGTTCGTACGAACTATGCCCTGAACTCTCCACTTATACGTTTTGCTCGTGAATATGATTTGAACTTTCCCCTTATTGATCCATTTGATTGTAAAAAAATAACATTTAAAATGCGCGTCTTAAAACATACTTTTTTGTCTTATACTTAGTTTCAATGATAAAGTCTTATTTTATTTTATTTTATTTTATCTTTAATTCTTAATATTTTAAATATATTTATATTTTCGACACTTGACACTTGTGCAATATTTACACACATGTCCATGCTCATTCCAATATAACACCCACTCACCAACCCTCTCACTCACTTACACTCACACAAACACACTAGTATGTATTGCACGTGTATTTAATGTATTCCTGTAGATATCTGTCATTGGTTTTATTCTCTGCATATTTTATTTGTTATATTTTTGTTACATGTATTACTGTTGATATCCCCAAAAAAATGCCTGCGACCGCAAATGAGCGTTCACCGAATTTAGTGCGCTGTTTGCGTAGAGGTAAAATAACTTTTCCTTTCGACGTAGATGTAGCTGATCTAAGCGTAGGACGTATGTCAGCTAGTTCATCTGGAATGCAGAGTTATCTTTGATATTCTGGAGCAGAGTTGTGCAGTGACTTATACACAAGCCAACAGAGTTTGTATTCCATCCTCAGTGCAAAACCTTGCTCGTGTAATTCCCGAAGTAGTGGAGTAACATGACATAATTTCCATTGATTCAAAAATATTTTGAGTATGTCCAAATCTTTGCAGGCTGGCTGGATTTCCTCCCATGGAGTTATTTATAGATCTATATAAATTGAGATCTATATATCTCCTTAGAGAGAAAATTCAGCCTGTCTGCAAACATTTGTACACACTCAAAAAAATGTTGAATTAACTAACTGGTAAAAGAAGAAGTATAAAATTGGAAAATTGTTTTCAGGCGTTGCCTAGTAGGTGAATTGGGTCAACCGGGTGAATCTCACCCATTTGATAACGGTTTTAGCTCTTTTACTTAACAAAAGTCAACAAAAGTGAATGTTACACAGTGATTAAAGTGGCCACTAAAACCAGCCAACGACAAAAGTGAATGTTACACAGTGATTAAAGTGGCCACTAAAACCAGCCAACGACAGGTCATAAGCCTTGTAAATGCCTAGTTATTATTATTATTGTGGATAACTTATATAGCGCCATTTTCGTAATAAAATACCTCAAGGGCGCTTTACATGGTGATTCTATTGTTAAATTAATTTAATTGAAGCTTTTCAATTTGTAATTTAATTAAAACAATTTATTTTGTTGTCACATAATACGGATTTATTCAAATGATTTAGAGAACAAGTGGGTTTTAAGTTTTTTCCGAAACATCACTTCACTTTCACAGCCTCGCACCTCTGCTGGGAGAGCATTCCATGCCATAGGGCCTGCGACCGCAATTGCGCGTTCACTAAATTTAGTGCGCTGTTTGCGTAGAGGTATAATAAATTTTCCTCTCGCCGTAGACGTAGCTGATCTAAGCGTGAGACTTCCATATTTCCTTCGCAAAAATGTTTTCCCTCTCTGTTGCAACAAATAATTTGTAATTAAAACAGATATATTTTTTAGAAATATGTGCGTTTTTTTTACAACTTGGTATTCGGTCGAATAGCACGTAGTATTCGGCCAAATACTTATCATTAAAAAAAGTAGCTGAATAGGCCGAATACCGAATAGTAGCCGGATATTCGTGGCATCTCTAGTTTGTATACCACGCTATGTAGTGCACCGTTTCATTTAAATTAATCAATAAAACAATTATTTCATTTTATTCTTTTTTATTTTCAGTAAACATGTTTTATTTTAAAATAGTAATTTCATATCATATTTAATTTTCATTTTTATACACAATTCCTTAAAACTATTCACATTCTTCAAACAAACTCACTAAGCTTCATATTACACAATTTTTTTACAACATTTTTACAGTGAAATTTACATTTTAAAAATATTACAATAATTCATTTATACATTTTCAAAGCCTATGAAAAAGACAAAATATTTTTTCGGTACATTTGATTGAAAAAAAACCTTAAAAAGAATGATGAAAATATTATTAAGAGGGTTACTTGGTAGGTTTGGTCATATAGAACAGATGAAAAAAAAAAAAATAAACTAGGTAACGTTTTTAATTATCCCTACATAAAATCGTTGCTGTTCAGGCAAAAAATATTAATAATATGTTTCTTTTTTAGGTGATACCATGTGAGTTGGATTTGTTCCGACATTGATAATTTAAATTTATTTTAACAGAGAGGGAAAACGTTTTTGAGAAGGGAATATGGAAGTCTAGGCATTTACAGGGCTTATGACCAGTCATTGGCTGGCTTAAGTGGCCACTTTACACATTGTATGACATTCACCATTCTGCCCATGTTTAAACATCCGCATTTCTTAATAAAGGTTTCAGCTCTTTCACTTAACAAAAGTCAACAGATGGAAAACCGAGTGAACGCGGTTGAAATGCGATCTCTTAGACGAATGTGTGGGGAATCAATGTATGATAGGGTTACGAATGATGAAATCAGGCGAGAGTGTAAATCTGAGTCAAGTATAATTGATGAGATTAAGAAAGGGTCTCTGAGATGGTTTGGTCACGTAGAACGAATGGACGACGAAAGAATGGTAAAACAAGTATATATGGCGAATATGAACGGCAACGTGAGACGAGTACGACCGAGGAAGACGTGGCATGATCAGATAAACCAAAATCTTAAGTCTGGTCATGTCAAAAGCAGACAGAACCGAAGGGCATGTATGACAAGATGTATGAATGTGGAAGAGGCTAGGATTGTATGCCAGGATAGACGTGTGTGGCGGTCCATTCTTTCTGCCTACCCCTACGGGGAAATGGCGTGATGGTTGTAGTAGTAGTAGTAACAGATGGAAGAGTTGAAGAAATGTGGATGTTCAAACATGGGCAGAATGGTGAATGTTACACAGTGTGTAAAGTGGCCACTTAAACCAGCCAATGACAGGTCATAAGCCTTGTAAATGCCCAGACTTCCATATTCCCTTCTCAAAAAGGTTTTTTCCTCTCTGCTGAAATAAATTTAAAAATGAATTAGGGAGAAAATCCAGCCAGTTTGCAAGCATTTGGACATAATCAAACATTGTTATAAGTTACTTACACTAAAAAAGTCAGTATTGAGTTGAACAAGCGTAAAATTATGTTCAGCAGAGACTAGTCACCAACATTAAGTTTAAAAAAATGCGTAATTCGAAATTATTTGTTGCTAGTAAAAAACAGTGATGAGACTTTTAATGAAATCGCATCAAACAAAAGTGAATTCAAAGCTGTATTCCATGCATTTTACGCTGCTTCACGTTTACTGACATCAAGTTTGGTTCGGGAACTTAGGTTGAATGGAACACAAGACGTGTGCTTAGCGCTTCATCTAGTGTACCAAATACAGCAATACAAATCGGGGTGTGGTCCCGTGGTTAGTGTTGCGGACTCACGGATCAGAGGTCCGAGGCTCGAACCCCACTCTGCCCCAACTTGTTTTCTATTTTTTAAGTATTTTTTTTTTCCTAAAAACATTTTGTTTGTATTTGGGTATTTGTACAATAAATATAAAACAACTGTTTATACTATTTCTTTATATAAAACTGTAAGCCTAAAATTGTCGGCCTCGTGGTGTAGTGGTCAGCGTGTTTGCCTACCACGCAAGAGGTCTCGGGTTCGATTCCCGACATGGTTGACATGAAAAAATTATTCAAAAAGGTGTTTTCACGCTTAAAATATTTTATAGTCCCCTGGACTGGCATCGCAAGCGTAAGACTGATCATCTTACCTTTATGTAACAAAAATGATCAAGATACGCTGCGATTGGTGTACTTATTCAGCGCCCTATGCACCATTAGGTGTGGAAACGGAATGGTGATGATGATAATATAAAACATATTTTTTTCAACAAAATTTGATAATTCTTTGTAATATTCTTTTAACTGATTTTTGCCTGAACGGCGATAATATGTAGGTACTTTAAAGAAACATATAATTTACAAGTATTCGTCGATACATTTCTACATGCGTTCATCTTCAATAACAGAATTTAACAGAATGTAGATATATTTCGTCGCTTGGCTAACAACAAAGCGTAAATCGTTTTTCCTTTTTTCAGAACACGACAAAAATACTGCCAGCTGTATTGAATTTATAAACGGCGAACAACTAGATAAATAAAACATGGTAGAGGATAGAACGCATGAATTATTGAATATTTTGATATGTATTCAAACGATTAAAGCAAAAGTGTTGACATTTGAAAAATCTCTCTTATTTAGAAAAGCTGTTTAAAAATATTTGTTTTCTTAAGTTCAAAGAAAGTGGCCCTTGTTGTTCGAAATTTGAAACTAATTTAACCAAACACTCCTGTCTATTTGTTCAGTTCGCGTCACTTATGGTGGCCAAATGTCAAACATCAGTGTCAAATGTCACGTGTCAAGTGACGTCATAAGGAAGAGACGGATTCACTTGTGTGTCTGACCGAGCATTCCAACTAATTTGTGAAACTATTCATTTTTACTTTTTTTCAAATATTTGAAAATTGCTTTGTACGCGGCGGAAACATGGACATTGACAAAAAAAGACACGCAGAAAACGAAGAAGACCGAGAAAGACATAGCATGACCAAATAAAAAAAAATTGGCCGACACCTGCGGTCGGGATGTGTCGGAATACGTTCGGCTGTACTCGGGTGGAAAATTAACACACAGAGAGATATTGGATTGACATCCATTCAAATTAGTTATTGAATTGTCACTGTCTAACATAAAAAATTAAAACCAGGCGGATTTTGTGATTATTTGTTGAAGTATCTCTAAGATCATTCATCTTTATATTTTTGTATTTTTTATATAGTTTAAGTCCCTATGGCTTACATTGAAAAACTATTACAAATAGTTCGATTTAAGTTATTTTTTGACAATTCTTGATGGAATTCCATTGTAATTACATAATAACTTATATATAAATATAAGTTACCAATAAAAAATACTTGGTACGCTTTCAACTATTTGTTTGACCAATTAGCTCTTTCACCCTCTAATGGACATCTTCAGACTGGTGATCAATTGTTCAAATAAATAAGTGAAAACGTACTAAGTGTTTATAATTTATAGCTTTTATTTAAATATAAGTTATTATATATGTTACATATAAGTTTTGTGTTTAATATAATAACTATCCATTAAATATATGTCTTTTGTTTCATTGTGTTGTGGAGGGCATCACCAACAGCCATGAGGTTGGCAGAGCCGAACACCGCTTTGGCCCGCAACGCGTAATCAGATGCAATGTCAGCTCGGACAAGTTATTATTTCATTTAACTTTTATTTTAATGAACTCGTAAGGTTTAACAAAAAAAACGCCTAATTTTGAACATTTTGAAGTGACTTTTCAATGTTTGAGTATGTCCAAATGCTTGCAGACTGGCTGGATTTCCTCCCTAGGGAGTTATTCATATTTTAATTTATTTCAACAGAATGGGAAAACATTTTTGAGAAGAAAATATGAAAAATCTGTCATTGGCTGGTTTAAGTGGCCACTTTACACACTGTGTAAAAGGTGAAGTATAAAAATTGTGAAATTGTTTTCAGGCGTTGCCCAGTAGGTGATTTGGTTCAGCCGGATGAATCTCACCCACGTGATAAACGTTCCAGCTCTTTTACTTCATAAAAGTCAACAGATGGAAGAGTTGAGGAAACGTGGATGTTCAAACATGGGCAGAATGATGAATGTTACACAGTGTGTAATGTGGCCGCTTAAATCAGCCAACTGAACAACTGTGGGTGGCTTCAGCCAGACGACAGAATTTGATCCAGGATACAGCTCTACCTAATGTAGGGAGTACCGCTTTACCCACCGTTAAACTACTGGGAGTTTTACTCAATTTTGACCTATCTCTTGACGCTCAAATTAGTAGAACGATAAGTTCATGCTTCTACCAGTTGAGACAAATTAAATGTATACGCAAAAATTTGCCAGTTGATGCCGCCCGTCAATTAATAAATGCGTTTGTAGTGTCTAGAGTCGATTATTGTAATGGTATCTATGCAGGTCTACCAATGAACAAAATGACTCGCCTACAATCTGTATTGAATGCCGCAGCGAGACTTATTTTTGGAATCTCTAAGTCCAGTCATATCACTCCACTACTTCGGGAATAACACTGACTATGTTTTCTACGGAGGGTGGAATACAAACTCTGTTGGCTGGTGTATAAGTCACTGCACAACTCTGCTCCGGAATATCTAAAGGAACTCTGCATTTCAGATAAACTGACGTCTTACGCTTAGATCAGCTACATCTGCGTCGAAAAGAAAATTTATTATAACTCTACGCAAACAGCGCACTAAATTCGGCGAACGCGCATTGGCGGTCGTAGGCCCTATGGCATGGAATGCTCTCCCAGCAGAGGTGCGAGGCTGTGAAAGTGAAGTGATTTTTCGGAAAAAACTTAAAACCCACTTGTTCTCTAAATCATTTGAATAAATCCGTAGCATGTGACAACAAAAAAAAAAATTCTAATTAAATTACAAATTTAAAAGCTTCAATTAAATTAATTTAACAATAGAATCACCATGTAAAGCGCACTTGAGGTATTTTATTACGAAAATGGCGCTATATAAGTTATCCATAATAAATAAATAAATAAATAAAATGACAGGTCATAAGTTCTGTAAATGCCTAGACTTTCATATTCTCTTCTCAAAAATGTTTTCCCTCACTGTTGAAATAAATTTAAATATGACTTCAACTTATTTAAATAAGTTCCGGTTTTGGTCGAAACTAGAACAGAAGCCGACATTCAGTTTTGATCCATCACTAATAGTGACAGCGTGACGGCGTCACCGCTGAAATTTTTGCTTTGAAATAAGTTCGCTTGATTTTCAAAATCAACTCTTCTCTTCTCTTCTTCAAATGAATTTTTTCACAAATGTAAATTTAAAAAAAAAAAACTAGAAGTTAACATGCGTATTTTTTATGTTAAGATATTTGTTAACAGATTTTTTTCATTTTCATTTAAATTTTTTAATAAAAAAACTAACTAAAATTAGGTATACATAAAACAACTACAAAACATTTAATACAATATATAGTAAGTAATATGAATAATTGTATTCTAGAATTTCCTACGCTTTGGCATTTTTTATTTTGAGAAAATATAATATGGTCCTTTTACGTAAAAAAATACGCCAACTCCAGATGAATTTGAAATTTGTATAAATAAATTAAAACAAGGTGTATGGTGAAATACCAAAAAGGTGACGTATTTCATTAAAACTTTTTTTTAATCCATGAAATTTATGTTCCAACAGTATTCTTAAAATGGAAAAAATATTCGAATGTGGAGTTTGCGTACTTTGTTTCTAAGGAATGAGCGACATTTTTAACAGCATACTTAAAACAATTGCCTTTTAAACAACTAAAAACTTAGTTTTTGGCCACGGTGGCGAGCGTTTGGGGCGCGGCGCGGGCGCGTAACGCGGAGCGCGCGCGCTCACCATGGGCACTATACTTGTTCATAATAACTTTTGAGTTCACTGCGCCCGCGCCGCGGCGCACACGCACGCCACTATGGCCAAGCACTTGGGTCAGACATCAAAACAGCGTGTCACAATCCGCAATCAAATGTTTATTTTAAAACACTTCGTATCTTCTTTGTAAACGAAATGAGGTATTACAATAAAAATTATTCCAATAAAAAGTTCACATATTTATTTTTAATGAGGAAGTTTAGTGTTTTTTTGTTTTTGTATTAATAGTTAAACTAAGCCAAAATTTAAAAAAAAATATCACTGCTATTATTTTTGAATTTTTGAAATTATTCCCCCCGTGTCGTCATAAGTCTCATCGATGAGTTCTGTTGACATTTAAAAGTAGAGCCCCGTAGCGTAAAAATACATTAAACGTTGAGAAAAATGGCTACCGGATACCGGAAATCTATCACAACTCATAACAACTCTTTTATTCTCTTTTTTATCCTCTTTTTGAATTAAAAATTAACCAATCGGGTAACCTACCAATTCTTCAACATAAGATTAAATATTTTTTAATGAAGCTTAGTGCATGTTTAGATATGGTGGTGTTCGCATCTTTATAAATCTGCACGTGATTTATGTATTTTTTGAAATACTATATATATACTACTGTGAAGGTGGAGGTGTATTTTAGTATTTGCATGTTGGTGAAGTGAATGTCCTGACGAAGAGATGGGTAAGTCTCGAAGCCGGTGGACTAAAAAAATTGGTAAGTGGGTTTTTACTAATATTTACTAACATTAATTTAAAAGAACTTAGTCCGTAGTTAGACGTAGTCCAAAGTAGTTCGTTTTTAAAAAAAACATCTTCATGAATTTTTTTATGCATTTTTGAGAAACTTAGCCATACATAATATTTTTTATATACAATTTCCCGTAGCACTGAACTTTTTTATTGTCTATATAAAAATTTAAAAAACTAAATTGTGTATTCACAAAATTAGACAAAGGGTGGATTACACCCCCCAGGGAGTTATTCAGATTAACATACTACAACAGAGATGGATGTCATTTCAGAGTGGGAAATGGGGAAGTCTAGGCATTTACAGGGCTTATGACCCGTCATTGGCTAGTTAGGGTGGTCACTTAACATACTATGGAACAGTCACAAAATTAACTGATAGAAGAATGAAAGAAATGTGCACGCAACTCTAATATATGGGAGCGAAGTATGGAATTGGAAAATTGATGATGAAAGTAGGTCAAATGCTGTCGAAATGCGATCCCTCAGGCGAATGTGTGGTAAAACTATGTATGATAGGTGCACAAATGTCGAGATCCGTGAACTGTGCAAGGCTGAGACACGCATTATCGACAGAATCAAGAAAGGGGTGCTGCGTTGGTTTGGACATGTAGAGCGAATGGACAGCGCAAGAACGGCTAAAAGGATCTACGATGCGAATGTTGATGGATAGGCCGAGAAAAACATGGCAATATCGAGTCCATCAAATACTTGAAGATGGACATGTCAAAAGTAGGAATAATCGGCGTGTGGGCATGAGAAGATGTATGAATGTAGAGGAAGCGAGGTCTGTATGCAAAGATAGAGTGATATGACGTTTTATTCTCTCTGCCTACCCTTACGGGGAAACGGCGTGATGGTTTGTTCGTAAATAAAATTTAAATAGGCAAGCTCGTGAATGTTACACAGGGTGTAAAGTGGTTCGTACGCCCTGACGCCAGATCCCGTAGGGGTAGGCAGAGAGGATGGACCGTCACACACGTTAATCCTAACATTCATTCCAAGCTTCTTCCACATTAATACATTTTGTAATACATATTATTCGATTTTGTGTATTTTTGACGTTTTGACATGACCAGACTTAAGATTTTGATTTATTTGATCATACCTCGTCTTCCTTGGTCATTCTCGCCATATATATGTGTTGTACCATTCTTTCGTCGTCCATTCGTTCTACATGACCCAACCATCTCAGTGTCAATTACTTTTTGTTATTTATTTATTTCTTCATTTATTTAGACCGAGAAAGACATGGCACGATTAAGTCCATCAAATACTTGAAGATAGATATGTCAAGAGTATGAATAATCGGCGTGCGTGCATGAGAAGATGTATGAATGTAGAGGAAGCGAGGTCTGTATGCAAAGTTAGAGTGATACGGAGTTCTATCCTCTCTGCCTACCCCTACGGGAAAACGGCGTGATGGTTTTTTGTTTTTATTTATTTACGGACTTTTTCAGAGCATTTATTATAGTCCTTAAAATGTAACATGATTAGAATGACAGTTGTCAGAAAAAGTTACGACATAACTTTGTAGTAACGTCAAAAGAGTTATTTATATTGACACACGAAAAATCATTTGTTTCTGGCGTGTTCATTTGTTTTTTATTGCAATGCTTGAAACATAAATCAACATTAATATATAAAATCAGCTTTAAAACTAAAAAAAAACTAAAATAAACCTAATTATTAACGACGTTCTTACAAGGTTACATCATTTTGCAAAAACGTTAGAGATGGGACAAATTGATCAATGTAAATCGATCGAATAAAATAATTATTCGTTTGACGTTGTTCATGAAAAAAGTATAAATGTCTCATTTTTGGTGAACAATTATGTTAAACTCAATAAGCTTGTTTTTTCGTTTTTTATGCCAATTTTCGGAAACAGAGTTTTATGATTGCATGAAATAACTGATAAAATCGATTCGATCAGTGATCAGTAATTTCCCATCACTAATGAAATTAGTTTGACAGCTGTCATTCTAATCAAGCTATATTTTAAGGACTATAGTTATGAATTATTCCTGTCTCAGATTTGCATCTTCGCCCGATTTCATCATTCGTAACCTCGTCATACATTGGTTTCCACAAACATTCGTCTAAAAGATCGCATTTCAACCTTATGCACTCTGCTTTCATCCTTCCTCTGTTAGTTCCATGTTTCACTTCCACACATAAGTTCTTCATCTTTGTTGCAATGCTAATTTTATTTTTTTATTTAAAAAAGTGGATACGCTGTTTTTGTGTCTAACCCTCGATTTCAATGTGTTTTAAAACGGGAAACAACACATCTTACAAAATAAATTTATCAAAATACCTGTTTTCGATGATTTTTTAACACAACACATTTTTTTACAATTTTCACTATCTGGTAGAAGGCAACTTCAATTGAAAAATCACAAATTAATTACAGTCCCTAAGATCACTGAAGTCAGTAGGCCGTGGCCGCTCCTCCGTGATGATGATGGTGCATCAGGTGGTGATGATGATTCGCGAAGTGGTGATGATTCAGGGGATGAGGCGCCGGAGAATGATCCTGGGATGGCGGGGTTTGGAGACCGCCGGCGCTCGCGGACTGACAGACGTACCATTCGGAGAGATTCGTAGACATCTGATGATGGGGGTTCATCGGATGATTCAGATGATTCAAATGCCCCCCTTGGAGATGGTGACCGGGAGCTTGCGGATGCAGAGGATGATGAGAAGAGATTCCGAGCTTCGCGTTGCCGTTGTCATAGCCGTTCATCAACATGTTCGTCGAAGAAACCTTCGAGTCGTTGAAATATTTGTTGTTCAGGCTTTCTAGCTTCGTCGTTATTGAGTTGTCCTGTTCGTGCATGGCCGTCAGGTTCGTTATCGTCGGGTTCCCGGTCTTCATTTGGTTGTGGTTCGGCGACGTCAGAGGGCTGGCCGGCCCGTTGGTGATGCTGATGCTCTCCGAGGAGTTGGAGTCTTCCCCCTCGCTGTCGTAGCCGTGCGTCGACCGGTCGTCGCCGTGGCCGGGCCCGTGGACCTTCATGTGCTTGCGCAGGCTGGACGGGTGCGTGTAGGACTTGTCGCAGCCGGATATCCGGCAGTTGTACGGCTTGTCGGACGTGTGCACGTGCGAGTGCTTCTTCCGGTCGGAGGAGTTGGCGAACCTCCGGTCGCAGCCTTCGAACTCGCATTTGAAGGGTTTTTCTCCTGAGGAAAAGGGAAAAAAAGATTAATTTAAACGATTAACAAATGTTAAAAAAGCTTTTTTTCGTGGGACTTTTTCAGTGTACAATACAAAATTTAAAGATATAGATTACACAAACATCACACTGTCAGATTTAAAATTTACGTTAAAAGTGCATTATGTAACTTAGTAGACATTATAATAATAAAAATGTACATCTTCCTTCCCCTCCTTATACTCTCTTCAAGCATTCTTGTCCTAATCCCGCCCAATTTGCAGTAACTTAATGTTCTTAAAAAAATATTTTCAAAATCTTTGATCATTGAAAAATATTTACGAGTACATGAAAACAACATTTTAATATGTAATATATTTTCTTAACTAACTTTGTATACTTTGTGGAAATCTGTTATTAGTTTTGAGTTTATACACTATATCTGTTCGTTTACTATAAGTATGTATGTAGAACTGTTGATTTTCCAAATAAAATAAAACAATAAAATAAAATAAGATATTTGTTTTATTTTATTTAACAAATTTACGGAAAATGTCCAATTTAAACAAATCATATAACAAAAAATAATTATAATACTGAAATAAATAATAGAAGGAATACGACAGAGAAAAGCAAAGACAAGTTAATACATTAGACAGGCATCGTAGCCAACTTGAATATAACTCTGTTATATGGTCACCATATTATAAAGTGCATGTAAATAATATCGAAAGAATTCAACATAAATTTTTACGTTTCGTTAATTTTAAATTAGGTATTTCAGTTAAACATATTAATTATACATACTTAAATAACTATTTAAATTTACACACATTAGAAACTAGAAGACAATTAAATGATTTGTTATTTTTGTTTAAAATATTTCATTCAATATTTGGCTGTTCCGAACTGTTAAAACTAATTAACTTGCGAGTGCCCGGCCGGATTACTCGATTTAATAAACTCTTCTATTTAAATGTATGTACGACTAACTACAGTGCACACTCGCCTATGAGGAGAATTCATGTGTTTGCAAACGAATACGCAAATGATATAGAAATATTTAATACAACACTTTTGAATTTTAAAAGGCAGTGTATCAATTTATTATCTCCAAATCAAATTCTTAAATAATACCATGTTTTTTTATATTGTATACCTTTTGTTAACTTATATCTGTATTCTTGATTATTATTTTCCTACA